>NC_081563.1:126508493-126655428 GCF_022355385.1 Mustela nigripes | reverse complement strand
ATGGATGGATAAATGGATGGATAGATGGATGACGGATAGATGATGGATGATGGATGGGTGGATGGATGGATAAATGGATGGATGAATGGATGGATAATGGATGGATAATGGATGGATGGGTGGATGATGGACGGGTGGATGGATGGATGGATGGATGGGTGAGTGTATAATAGAAGAATGTATGGGAGGGACAGGAAAGGGACCAACCAATTTTGCCTGGGGCAGGAGGAGATGACTCTTTTGAACAGTCTTGAAGACAAAATAAGAGTTGCCAAGCAGACAAAAGGAGAAAGGCATAACAGGCAGGAGGAAGAGCAGATGCAAAGACAAAGAGGTATGAGTGATCACCTTCCCTCTTGGAGTCCACCCCTACAGGTTCCGTGTTATTAGTCACCCCACTTTCCAGATGCGAAACAGGCTCTGAGAGGCCAGGGGACTTGCCCAAGTTCACTCATCTCGCGCCCTCATCACAGCAAGGAGCCAATCCCACTGGGACTCACACCTACCAGGGCCGGCTGTCCACTGGATGGCCCTCTGGTTGGGAGGCCCGCAGTCTCACTGTCCTCCAGGGACCAGACCCCTCTGGCTAGGACTATCAAGAATGGCCCAGGGCTGGTGGCAGGGCTGCTTCCCGCTGGCAATATTTGGTTCTGGGAGGAATCCCCCACTGAGCCAAACCCTCCCGTCCTATTCCAGGGCTGCCCCATGAATTAAACATGCCCCCGTGGTTAACTCGGTAATGCTTTTATTAATAGTTAATTACTCAACGCGCACTGGGGAAATGAGAGCCGCTCAGGCCTCGTAAATTAAGGCAGTGATCTCCTGAAGGAAGCCAATAGGAGTTCATTACCGGGCCCCTCCCGCGGCAGCCCCTCTGGGCTTGCCACTTAGCGGTGCTAAACGAGCTGCCCCAGGCTGTTGGGGGACAGAGCTTCTGGGTGGAGGAGGAGGCGGAGGGGGATCTCCCCCTGCCTGCCCTGATGTCCACGGAGGGACCCATCATCAGCGGGCTGAGATGTCGGCCCGGCAATGGCGCCTGGTCCTGGTCCTGTGCTCCCTGTCACTGGGGGAGGGGGAACCCCCAGGCAGGTCAAGGCCACCTGGGCCAGCTGTGGGATCCCTCACTGGGCCCTCGCAGACAGGAGCCGCAGACAGCAGCGGAGCCCAGCCGCATCGCCTCGCATCCGCCCTCCCCCAACGCGGCCTCTTTCACAAGCGCCCAGACTTCGAGGTTTTTGTTGTGGCTGAAGCCAATTTCCCGGCCTGATTTCGCAGCTGAGCTTGGATCAGGGGCCTGTTCTAACCTGGTTTGGCTCTTCTAAATTTAACTTGGCGCGTCCCATGTTTTGTTTCCCAGGAGACCAAGCCCCTGCTTCTCTTCCCGGGAGCCTGGAGCCCGCCCCTGCTCTGAACCTGCTATGTGCTGGGACCTGTCCCCCAGCTTTATCTCCTTGCTCCCTCGCGATCAGCCCTGACTTGGGCCTAGAGACCCCGCCCCCCCGTCTCCATTTTTTCTTCTGAAAACTGAATGATGATACCTGTGTCCCGAGTTGCTGGGTGATTAAATGCGAGAATAGGAGAGTGCCCAGCACAGGGCCTCGGGCAGCCTCCCACGGGGACAGCTCTCTCCAAGTGGCCACCAGGCCCCTCTCCAACCAGGCTGCCATCTTATAGACAAGCATGGGAGGGTTTAAAGACGCTCCTTGACCTTGCCTGAGGATCCAGAATGTCATAAGGCCAAAGCTCACCCCTTTCCTTCCGCAGAGGCCACGTGGGGAGCCCAGTCGTCCCTCCAGAAGATGGGCCAAGTCCCAGGAACAGGAAAGCTCCAGCCTTCTGTCCCCACGTCACAGAATCTCACCAAGGCAGTCTGGCATGGGACACAGGAGCACAGGCTCTGCGGTGGGGCCAGTCCCAGTCCAAATCGTGCCATGCCAGCTAGCTGTCCTGTGGACCCTTCGAGCCTCAGTTTCCCCATCTGACAGAATGGGTTCATGGTAGCATCTGCCCCCTTGCAGGGTCCTAAGGATTTCTGTCTGAAAGTGCAGCCTTCTTTCAGAGCTCCCCACCCCTGCGTTTCTTTATATGTAACCTGGGGAGAGCAGAAGCTTCCCTCACTGGGTTGGAGGCCCCACAGAGATAATGGGCATCAGCCCGCCTGGCCAGCAGGAAAATGCAAAATCGGTGAGCTGCTGGGGTGAATGGCCAAGGCCCCACAGAGGCAGGGTTTTCCAGACTGGAGAGGAGAGCCATAAACACTGCCCCAGGAGGTTGCAAGAACCTCTGGCCCATGAGGACTCTCCTGGGTCAGGTGCTTCGGAGGATGGGGACACATTGCCTCCCCACACCCACGCTGCCACCAGCAGCTTTGCAGGCAGAGATCAGCCTCTGCAGTGACCCCCCAAACTGTCGGAGCCACAAGCAGGCAGTTTGGGGCGGAAGATGGAAGCCTCCCCCAGTCAGAGAGCTCGAGTCACTGAGGAGTGCGCTCCAGGTTCATATATAATATGTAGCGTCAGATTTAAATGTCACTGCCGCAGGCGGCTGACCCCGGTCCCCACACAATGGGCCGCCAGGGGCACCTACGCCGCCTCTTCATCTTCCTGGCGGTAGCTGACCAAAGGGAGGGGGATTTGGTTTCTTAAAAAACTAAACAGTTGTTGCGCACTGGCGTTGCCTGGGCAACAGCCGAGGGGGAGAGAGAAGCATCTTATTGTTTAAAGTTATTCTTGCTGGATTTCAAAGGGCTGCTCGGAAAAGACCGCATTCTCCAAGCAGCCTGGCTAGTCCTCTCTGTCTTCCCCCTGCCCGGCTCCTGCCCTCCCTCAACCCTGGCGCCCCCCCCCACCTCATTGCTTCCCAGCCTGAGATCATGGCCGGGCTGGACATCAGGGCCCCAGAGGCAAGTTCCCTCCTGTACTCCCCGCATTTATACCCAGACCCAGCAGGGCTCTTGCAGAATAAACACACCAGCCACCGGCTGCCGTTCCAGCTCTCCCTGCCCTGGACAGACAGATGGACACGTGGCTCACGGACTTAGGGACCAGCTCCCCAGAGTGCCTGAACTTGCGAGGGTGGGGAGAGTGTCTTGGCCATGCAGCTGAGTTCCAGAGGTGGGCGTCTTGGTGTTCAGGCCCAGACAGGGTCAAGATAAAGGTGGCCATGCTAGGTCATTGCTTGGAGGCCACGGCCCGGTGTCACCACCAGGATCATGTGAGACCAGCCCGAGTGGCCTCCCACGGCCCTCTGCTCCTCATATGACACTCCACAGACATTGTTTACTCTTCTCTCTTCCCCATGAGACTGTCAACTTCCTGACAGCAGGGCAGCCTCTGCTCATCTCTGTGTATGCTTGGAAGTGCCTCCAATCCTTTCAGGAGCAAAGCAAATTCTGAAAATCCAGATGAGATGTACATATATCTTTAATTTAAAAATGTTTACATAGTGACTACATACGCATGAGGCAAAACTCAAAGGGTTCGAAAGGAATAGCCCGTGTTTCCGGATGCCTAATCTCCCTCTGTGGGGACAGTCATTGTTTCCAGCTTCCGAACATTCTGCTCATCTAGAAGCAAATGGGCATGAAATAAAATATATTCTTCACATCTCTAGCTCCTGTGTCTAGCAGAGGGCCCAGTACTCAGAAGATGCTTGATTAAAGTCCGTCGGATACATGCATGCACACAAACGGGTGGATAGATGGATGTTGGATGGATGGACAGACAGACAGACAGATACAGGGGTGGCTGGACAAATAGAAAGGTGGTCGGTGCGTGAGCAGGTGCAGCTCTGGTACTGTTAGTTCTCTTTCCCCCGGATATGTGGGTTCCCCAGTAAGAAGTTCGTTGACAGAAAGATGGTAGGGCCCAGCCCCAGACGCACTGAGCCTGAGAGACTCGTGTTATTCAGCTGGATACATCCCACAGGCCGTCGTGTAGTGGTTGTACCAGGTAGGAATTTCATTCTACTGCTAATAACAGAGAGGCAGCTACAGTGGCTCGAATCCACAAAGGTTTTCTTTTTCTCGTGAAGAGAAGTTCTGATGGAGGTTCCGTCCTTGGGGATATGGGAGCTGAGGTTGCCATCATGGCCTTGATCTCTCCTTCGTGGTCTCTAAGAAGCTGTTGGGGGAAGGGGCTCCAGCCATCACGTCCTGTTCCAGGGAGGAAGTAAGAGGAAGAAGAGAGGCCAAAGGTCGAGTCCACGTCCCGTTGAAAAGCCTATTCCTGGAGGCCCCAGCCAACGACTTCCTATCATATCTCCGTGGCAAGGCCTCGCTGCAAAGGAGGCTGGGAGATGTGGCTTTTAAGGTGGGCACGTTACTCCCCTAAATAATCCTGGGGATCTGTTAGTAAGGAAGAAGGGGGAACTGGATAAAAAGAGTGGAGAGCTAGCTGGCTGCCGAACAGGGGAGAATCCGAGGGTTCTGGGCCCGGGGATTGACGCCACAGGAAGGCACAGCCCGGGAGTGAGCATCAGCGAAAGCACAGAGCGTGAAAGCCCAGGGCTCACTCCGTCTGAGTCCTGCTCGTTCTCGCCTCCAAGTGTCTCTAGGATGGGGCTGCCTTCCCCCCCCTCACTCTCACCCACCCCATTCCCCCACCCCTGTTCCAAGACATCCCCATCTTCCCCCTGGAATCTTCCCTCTGACCCACACTCAGCTCGGTGCTCTGTTCTCCCTCATCACCCAGAGTCGCCTCCCCCATCAGTTCACTGGAATGCACCGGACCCTGCAGTAGCTCCTCACACCACTAGGAACTAAACCCCAGGGCTTCCTAACGCCTGGGAGCCCTTGCTTGATGTGGCCCCTTCCCTCCCTCCCGCAGCCATCCTCCCTCCCCCTCACTTGGCTCCCGCCAGCAGCTCCCCTGCAGCTCCCCTGCCTTTCCGGTCACTGCTCACATATCACCTCCCCAGAGAGGCCCTCCTGACCCTTTTACCTACACTGTGCCCCTCTGCATCCCTCCTTCTTTATATTTTTTTTTAAGATTTTTTATTTATTTATTTGACAGAGATCACAAGTAGACAGAGAGGCAGGCAGAGAGAGAGAGGAAGGGAAGTAGGCTTCCCGCTGAGCAGAGAGCCCGATGCAGGGCTCGATCCCAGGACCCTGGGATCATGACCTGAGCCAATGGCAGAGGCTTTAACCCACTGAGCCACCCAGACACCCCCCTCTGCGTCCTTCTTAACTCCAGAGAGTTAACCCATTTGGGAACATGAACCCTTTGGCACCCGGGGAAGCCTACGGACCCGTCCCAGAATGTTTCTAAATGTGTCATGGAAAATAGGTAGAATCACCAAAGAAGCCAACGATATTGAAATGGAGTTCTCAAAATATTTACCAAACACAGGTGAGGTCGAGTGCTATGCGGGCTTCTCTTTGAAAGCATTGCAGAACAAGGGCTAGCGGCAGTTTTCCGAACTATCACAAGTTTTTGCAGTGAGGAGTATCGATGATGTTTTGAACTGCCGACCACTGTAACATGATAGGAAAAATCCGACTTCTGCAGGTGACAACGTCACAGGCATCGCTAATAGTTCTGTGCTATGTTGCCAACATTTATCATTGAAGAGAAACAAATGCTCTATTTCAGTTAGAGGGTAATGAAATAAAAAATATACACCCACCCTTTTCACTTCATTGACCCCCTGAATTCTGTCTATAGATTCCTCAGTGGAGAGTCTGGTTTGGTTTTTTTTTTTTTCTTTTTTTTTTTTTTTAAGTTTTTATTTATTTATTTGACAGAGAGAAAGAGAGAGCACAAGTAGGCAGAGAGGCAGACAGAGAGAGAGGGGGAAGCAGGCTCCCAGCCAAGCACAGAGTCTGATGCGGGGCTCGATCCCAGGACCCTGAGATCATGACCTGAGCCGAGGGTAGAGGCTTAGCCCACTGAGCCACCCAGGCGCCCCTGGTTTGGTGTTTCTTAAAAGCCCCTTTCTCTGTCCGACATCATATATTTGTCTGTTACCTTGCTCACTGTCAGTCCCTCCCAGGAGGGCAGGAACTGTTGTGGTCTCTGCTGTATCTTCGGTACCTAGAACACTGCCAGGCACAGAAGGGATCAAGAAATATATATTTTTTTAAATAAATGAGCAAGCAAGGGATGAGGCTGGAGAGCCGGGGAGGCTGGAGCCAGATGCAAGGAGCCTTGAATGCCCCACTCAGGAGTGCGGCTGTGACTGGTGGCGAAGGCGTCACCCTGGCCGGGCACATAGGAGGGGGAGAGGAACAGGCTGGCTGAGGCAGCCTTCCGGAGGCAGTCTGCTGAGAGAGGCTCGGGTGTAAACAGCTGTGCATCAATCCTGAATGTCAGCACTCGCTTCACACTCCATCTCCTCCTTCCAGCCTCCCTGTCTCTTAAACGGAGACCTTGGAGAAGCTGGGCCAAAGCTCTGCCATCATTCTTCAGTGTTTCCAGCCACGGCGGTGTGCCAAGCGACAAGGACAGGGCCCACGGGGAGGCGGGCATAGGGGTGGGTGGAGAAGGAGAGGCCCAGAGCCTCATGACCCGCCTGGGGGACGCCTTACCGGCTGCTACTCCAGAGGAACCAGGTTTGTGAGACCCTGGAGCCAAGGAGGAGGTGGGTCACCCCTCCCAGATGGGGGCTGGCTGTGCGGGACCGCGGACTTCACAGTGGCAAAGTTCTGGAATCAGACCGACCTCGGCCATCTATCTATTCCTTAATTGCATGCACTCGAACAGGTCACCTAAGCACTCCACGTCTCCGTCTCCACATCCCTAAACCGGGGGCGAGGGAGGATTCTCGGGGAGAATAACAGATCTAAAGCAGCAGCTCCAGGCCAGGTGTGCGCAGGGACACTCAACACAGAGCCTCGGTGCTGTTAACACCCAGCAAATGACAGCGCACGGGGACCGCGGGACTGGGACTGTGGGCTCACTAACCCACTCCATCTCCCCGCCCAAAAAGGGTGGTAATGCAGGAGCCAATAAGGCAGGGATGGAGCGAACACTCAGGCCTGGAGACGGACAGACGTGGGTTCAAATCCAGTGGGACCTTGTGGAAGCTCCATCACCTCTCTCCGGTCCACAGTTTTCTCATCCATAAAACAGGGATGAGACTGTCTTCTCTCAGTGCTGTGAGGCTTCCTGGACAAGAAGGATGTGTGACAGGCTCCAGAGATGGGGCCTGACCCCAGCAGAGCTCTTAGTCAACAGATCCTTGAATGCTGGTGGCCGGTCACAGTCCCAGCCCTGGGCCCCAGGGGACAGACCGTAGTGACAGTTCCCGCTTCAGTCATGCAGTTTACACTGTGGAAATCACACCCGCTCACCTGGCTTTACCAGCTCCTCTGAATAATCAGGACTGAGTGCTGGATCCACTTTCTGCAAACAGGGAGCTCAGGTGGGCGCAAATTCCCAGTGGCCATCAGCTCAGAGGTCACACAGCCCGTAGAGTTCAGGGACGGCAAGAAGCCGGGTTCCTCGGCGCCCACCGCTCGGATCAGCCCCTTGGACATTCGTTCACCCAACAGACAGCCCCTGAGCTAGGCTTCAGACATGACTTCTGCCCTCAAACACAGAGGAGCCTGGTGGCCTCGGGGCTCAGAGTCAGGGCTCGGTCCTCGCTGCCCCAGTGGGAAGGGAGACTCACATCTGCTCATGGGGGCAGGTCAGGACGTGCCCAGAGTCCAGTCAGGGCTCAGAGTGTCCACCGTGAACAGTGAAACAGAAGAATAATATTGAGGAGGAGAGTTGTCTCTCCTTGGGGACAAAATCCTCTCGTTCATAAGCCCAGAGATAGAAACTAGGATCCCTGCCCTAAAATAAAGAATCCACCGGCCCAATGCATTCAGGAATCTCCTGCCTTCTCTGAGAGCCACACTGCTTTGAAGCAGACTATAGCCTCTCTAGAAAGTTCTACGGAAAAGAAACCCTATTTAACCCAATGCTTCCCAAATATGTTTGAATATGGCATTCTTTCTTCCAAGCCACCTCTACAACTTCCGAATATGCTAGGATGGTGGAAAGAACAGTGTCTAGAGCCAGAGCCGAGGGTTGGAGGCCCAGCCTCAGAATGGGATTAGAGCTTCATAAACTGTCAAAACATTATAACCCAGAGGAGGCAGAGTGACTTGCTCAAGGTTGTTTTCATCTGACCTAGAACCCTGATCTCCACAAGACTGAAAATCCAAGAGGTGCCCTTGAGGCACAGACTGCTTTGTTTCCCTTCTGACAGGGGTAGTCCTGACAACCTGCCGAATGGATGTTACTTCAGGTCTTCTAGTCCGCATAGCGTCTTTGTGCAGATCACAAAAAGGCATCTGCCGCTACTGAGTCAACAAAATTCCACATCAGGGCACATACATTGATAGAGCATTATATGGGCTACATTTCAGTCCCCACATGCCCCCGGGCCAAATATCCTTGTGCAGGATACAACCTGTACAACTGTACATGGCAACTCTTGTTAGCCCCCTTTTCCTCATTCTCCTCATTCCTTCCACCCTGTTCCCTTCACGTGAGTGGTGCCCTCCCCTCAGGGTGCTAGGTCGAGGCTGGCATGGGAACAGTTGTTGGGCTGCACTTCCCAGGCCCCAAAGCGGCACCGGCCAAAGGTGCTGACTCAGCAAACTTTAATTTATCTCACAGGCCAGGGGTGCGTGTGAAGCAATTAGTGAAATAATGGTTATGTCGCACTAAAAATTATTTATAGAGTCACCGTGCACACAGCTGTGATTAAATTAGACAAGCAAGGGGGACAGCGTCCAAGGCCCAGGCTCCAGCCGGCTGGGACTGAGGTGGGGCCCCGTCTCCTGTCCACTCACCCCCTGCTGCTCAGGTGAGCCAACCATGCCCCGGACAGGGGTGAGGAGGGTCTGCATGGGCAAGAGCATAACAAGACGACACGTCCTAGATGGTCTAAGCTGCCAGGATCCTAGAACATGAACAAGTCCGGGGTTATCACCCATTTGAGGCTTAACGGTAACTAAGCCTCTTGGCTCCCAAGAGCCCAGAGGCAAGCTGGAAATCGTAGATCCAACCAGCTGTCTCCTTCTGCAGGTGGCAACACCGAGGGCCAGAGATCCTGTCTCTCTTGTTCTTCCATGGGTGTCAGGAGACTTAGCCCTGGGTCCTGGGTGAGTCCTTGACCCCACTTGGATCGCAGTGTATCCTCTGCAAGTTAGTGTTGGGCAGGGGGCTCCTTTGGGCAGGGACAGATATTTATTGAGCACCTACTGCATACCGAGCAGTTTTATTCATGTTTAGTGTATACTCTTATTCAGCTCCTCCCAACATTCTTGTAAGGTAAGTATCTTTGTTCCCACTTTACAGATGGAGAATTTGAGGTTCAGAGAGAGGAAGGCTGTGTTGCCCACAGCCACACAGCAAGTGAGGGTAGAGCTGCTTTCTGAAGGCCCATCAGACTGTGATGATGGACCCTTGGCAGTGCTTCGGGGTGAGTGTGTTGGGGTGCCTTCTGGGTGCCCTGAACTATCCTGGCTGTGGTGCTAGAAAAGGATAACAGGGCTTCTTTGACACTGAACACTGAGCCGGACACTGGGCATGCATCATCTCACTTCATCTGCGGCCCCTCGTACACATGGGGAAACTGAGTCACAGAGGGTGCCATGCGTGCCATCCAGCCCGCAGCCCTTCAGGGTTTGTGGTGGACAGCAGGTCTCCATCTCTCACCGTGATGGGAGCAGCCCCCCATGTTGGAGCTGCAGATTTTGCTGAAAGGCCAGAGCTCGCTGTGTGATTCTAGGATTCTCCTAGGGAGCTGAGGGGCTCAGAAGCCCTGAGGGCCAGGGTAGGCAGTGTGGGTGATGGTCAGGAGGTCCTCTTGGCTCCCAGACCAGCTCCTCCACCAACCCCAGACCCGCATCCCTGGTGCTTCCATCCCTCCCCTTCTGAGTTAACGAGGTCTTGGACCATTTCACAAGAGTCCCAGCCTCAGTCATCTCATAGTGGATGGGGCCGTTCTGGGCCTCCCCGCACACCAGCTCCTGGAGGCATGGAGCAGTGGGTGACTGCGCAGGGCCCAAAGAGTTCCAGGCTCACGATCTCCCCAGCCCGCCTTTTCCTCCTCCTCTCTTCCAGCACCTTCCCTGGGCCTCCCCCATCAGCTCTTCCCCTCCCTCGGAGCAGGTACCTCCCTGCAACCACAGCTCCCTATAAGGGGGCCAGCTGAGTTGGTGTCCCCTGCCCAGTGGCAAGCACTCTCTGGGATCCCAAAGTAGGAGGGCTGAGAATTGACGGAGGAGCTGGGTGACCCCGACGTCCCCATCTCCCACTGGGTACCCCCCAGAATGCACAGTCCCCCTCATTGCCCCCTGCCACCGCCCAGTATAGCTCCTCACCCCGGGCAGGGCCAGCCTCTGGGTTCTCCTGGCTGCACACAGGTCCAGTCCTCCCTCCTGGGTCTGTCCTGAGTCGTACTGCTGCCTCCGGCCACTTAGCATGCAGCCCTGGTTCTTCGGGCTGCAGCAACCAAATGAGATTAGCTCGCCTGCTAAAGCAAGTCCCCGCTCGCCTCCCCGCCACCCACGGCCCCGCGCAGCACCACCAGCTGTTGTGGTGAGCCTCCCACGGCCAAGGGGGCCCAGCCCCGGCCCAGCCACCTCTCCCTGCATCAACCTTGGGGTCAGTATGGGGCAAGTGGAAAGAGGAGGAAGGATCCTGTCCAGCTTTGGTGACCCTCTACCCCTCCCCCCAACAGACCTTCTGGAGTAGGGGCAGGGGGTGGGGGCACAGATGGAGACAAACAGGATTAAAGATGCTTCCTTGCTTCGCATCCTTTGCCAATTCTCCTGCATCAAATCTGGGAGGTGCACACCTTGCCTCTGCCCCTCTCTTTAATCCCTGGGGGCCAGCGGCTAGGGGCACCAGAGGAAGGGCCCAGTTTCTATCCGTCCACCTGCAGCCAGCCATTGGCCACCAAGCATCAAGCAGGAAGGTCTGCGCTTGCCCAGGGCTTCCCTGCCACTCTGCTGGCTGGGGAAGGGGAGTAGCTCAGCCCCTCAACCCCAGTCCAGCCCTTGTCCCTGCCCCTTGCCTTAGGGAGCTCCCAGGAGCCTATAAAGGAACTTGGCTAAAAGATTTTCAGCAAGTCTGAGTTCCCAGTCAGGGCCTCTGAGAGCTGAGGATGCTTCTGAGGACAGGACTTGGGTGGGTTTGTCTGGTAAAGGGGGCAGGGACCCCGGCCAGGCTCTTAGGGAAGCAGAACAGATGCAGCTGCTTCCCTGACCAAGCCCAGGGCCAGCTGCCCCCTCAAGCCTTTTCTCCTGCTCCTGTCCCTCTTGGCTCTCTACCCCACAGGCCACCGGCCCAGCGGGCAGTGACAGGTTCCTGAGGCCGTTCAGATGGTCCTGAGCCACCTGGGGCTTCACGCCTGGCTGGGTCCCGCCAGGCTGCTCCTTGGGAGATCTGAGATTGGCACCTGCTGGCCGAGGATGGCTCATGCGCCCACCACCTACTCCATCCACCTGGACAGTCCAGTCCGGGGGTCGGGTGGGGGGCTCCGGCTGAGTTGGAAGGTGGCCCAGTGCGAAGGAGGGGCTCTTCCTCTTGCCTGGAGCAGTGGGTGACTGTGCAGGGCCCAAAGAGTTCCAGGCTCACGATCTCCCCAGCCCGCCTTTTCCTCCTCCTCTCTTCCAGCACCTTCCCTGGGCCTCCCCCATCAGCTCCTCCCCTCCCTCGGAGCAGGTACCTCCCTGCAACCACAGCTCCCTAGAAGGGGGCCAGCTGAGTTGGTGTCCCCTGCCCAGTGGCAAGCACTCTCTGAAGGCTCCATGAAACCTTCACCAACGCTGCACACCATCTCCTTCCCCAACACACCTCGCCAGCCACCCCCCTGCCCCCCACCAGCTCTTCGCTTTACACTTGCCATCTGTGTAACCTGAGGCAAAGCACCCGCCCTCTCGGAGCCTCCCTTTCCACGAAATCCGAGTGATCCCTACTTATGCCAAGGGCCGCTGTGTGCCTCAAATTAAATCACGACTGTGCCTGCCCGTGTGAATCACAGCGAACAGAGGGATTTTTCCTTCTCGGTGACTGAGCATCGCGGTTCCTCCTGGGTTTGCTGGCCTTTGGCCCACAAAAGGCTCCACAGGCTTTTGCCCGGCCCGGCTGCTGCTCCTCCACACGGTTCATCCGGAGCAGATCCGGTCCCTTCTGGCCTCTGGCCCTGGGCAGAGGGAGGGAGCCTCGCTGTGCACATGCAGGGGGGCGTGGATTAGAAACCCAGCGCTGAAATGGCTTTCTTATCACGACACCACCTGAATTGCTGGGACCAACTCTGGAAATTGCATTGCCACCCCCTCCCCTGCCTGCGTCCCCTCCACTCCCCCCCTCCCCTCTGCTCCTAGCCCCCCCACCCAACCCAAGCCCCCACCCCTTCCCAGAGAGCTAGGCTGGGAGAGAAGTAGGCAGAAAGAGGCAGGCGGGAGAGGAGAGTGGGGCGGGCAGGAGCCCAAGCTCCTAGGGGAGCAGCAGGCAGAGGTAGAAACAAGGCTGGGACCGGAGACATATCGGGTGCTGCCGTGGTCATTCCCCCGCCTGCTCCTGGGCCTGGCCGGCCTGGCCAGTGGCTTCTCCTCCCTGCTGGCTCCTCTCCAGCCCCCACCCTGGCGCCTCTGCTGGGTCCGGAGCAGGGCCCTCAAGGCCAGAGCAGAACCCTGGGCTGGCGCCCACGGGTGCTTGGAAGCAGCCCCAGTGAGTTCCTGGCAGAGCCAGGCTGCAGGTGGTGGGGAACAGGCCTCGGGTGGCCAGGGGCAGCTAGCTGTGTAATCAGGCAGCTTCTCACCGTGTCCAGGTCCAGCCGGAGGCAGGAGGCTTGACAGGGAGGGGGCCGAGGCGAGCAGGGGGAGGCTGCGGCCCCACCTGCCTCCAGCTCCCCAGGCAGGCCAACTGGGAGTATCCCGTGGGGGCTCAGTGCGACAGGAAACTCAGAGGGGCTGCTGGTGTCTCAGCAGGGGGCTGGGACAGAGCCTATAATCCTCCCTAGGCCCCCTCCGCCAGACCAGCCCAGGCCTCGGGACTGATGGAAAATCAGAAGCTAAATGCTGCTTCTTCCCCATCTGAGCTGGTTGTGGCTTTCCTTCCCAAGCCAGCGTCCCCATGCCCAGCCTGGAAGTCTGAAGCTCCCTCACTAACTGGGCTTTGGCCTCTAACCAGGCAGAAGTCCCTCTCTCAGTCCCTGTTCCCCCATCTCCCCTCCATGTTGGCACCCACCTCTAGGACAGACCTGGGATGGGCAGTCACAGGGACCAGGGAGCCCAGCCCTGAGCCCAGCAGCAGGAGGACCCTGGTCCAGGGCCACATGGCCCCAGAACTTTCCCCACTGGGCTCACTGGGCCCACCCTCCCCAAACACACACACACACACACACACACACACTCACACACAAACACACTCTCACATCGTTGGAAATGTGTTGGTGAGTCTCAAGTTCCTGTATTATTAGCTCCAAAGATACCTGAATCGAACTCCCATTTTACAGGTGGGGAAAACAAGACTGAAAAGAGGGAATGGACTGGACTTGTCGAAAGCCACACAGCAAGCTGACCCCTCTAAGCCCACCCAGTCCTTCCCTCCCAGGGGGACATCCCCTGATAGCCCCATTGTCCTGAAGACTCTCTTCCCAGACTTCCCAGGAGGACCTGCCTCCTGGCCGCCTTGCTCACCTGGGCCTTCCAGGCCCGGCCAGTTGCAGGGCCCCAAAGTTAATAAATCAAGGTGACTTTGGGGACAAGAATCGGCCTCTTTCTCCCTTGTCCCTCCCATTTGCATAATCCTGGCTGGCAATATGATAATGATGTTTGTTAAAGACAGAGCACAATAAATTAATACCGTTAAGTTGTTGCTGCAAAATGCAAAGCAGGTAATTTACTGCCAGCAAGGAACGGAGCCTTTAAACTGTAATGGATTAACTTTCCCAGCAGCAAATGTGTCCCCCGAGGGAGGGAGATGGGGAGGCAGGGGCGGGGCCGCCTGACTGATGGTAGGGGGACCTGCCTGCTTCCCAGGGAAGCATTCCCCTACCCCATTGTACAGGAGGGGAAACTGAGTCTTGAGTGGGGCAGGGAGCTGTAGAAGATCACAGCAACACGTGGTGGTGACCTGGGGCTTTCCGGAACAGCCTATACCCCTCTGGAGGAGAGGCCGCAGATGCCTCATCAGTGCGTCCACTCTGGGACTCTCAGAAGGAGCCCCTGTGGCAGACCCTTCTTTCTTGATGGTGATTAGAGAGGTCCCACCAGGCCTTGTCCCAGCCCATGGGTGACTGAGCCTGCAAAGCAGAGGGGGCCCCAGCCCCAGACTCGGTCCTTGCCTAGGTTCCTGCTCCTCCCAGAGTCCCCACCACAGCAGGAGGGAAGGCTCCTATTCATTTAGGACCCAGGGTGGGGGCAGGAGGGGTATACCAGGAACTGAGCGCCAGGCCCAACCTCCCCCAAACAGGGTCCTCACATCCAGGGACAGGAGGGGGCTAAGGAAGGAAGAAGTGTGGGGAGATCAGGAGGGGAGAGGTTAGTTCTGTCTGGGGAAGCAGTGGGTATGGTGGGTGGTCAGGGGGAAGGCAGGTAGTGGGAGAGGCCAGCTGGGTACCTTGGCCCTTCATCATCACCTCTCAGGGGTGCCCCCCCCAGTACTGCTCAGACAGCTCTGGGCCCCAGGAGAATTGCTGCAGCCCCAGCTCAGGGCAGGCCGCTGGGCGGGTAGGCGGGTCTCAGGGACCCCAGCAGAATTCTAATTTCCCATTTATCTCTGCAGCTTTTCCAGCTATATTAAAGGGGCGATGCTCTGCAGTTGGCTCCCGAGCTAATTGGATTTGGGCCTCCACTCACTCCTGGGCAAGAGAGGGGGCGGGGGGAGGTGCGGAGACATGGGGGCTGACCTCAAACAAGCCTCACCCCTCTCTGGACCCCCCCCTTCCTGATTTCCTACGTATCAGGCAGGGGACCAAGAGCAGCACAGGACAGACAGCACCCTCTCTATTCCCTCCCCAGCCCAGCGCAGCAAGTACTGTTCCTCTGGGCAGCTGAGGAAACTGAGGTCTGGGGACTTTCAGTAACCTCAGGGGCTAAAGAGTAGCCACAGTGAATCTTTCTAAGAGCCCGGAGTCCCATTTTTAAAAGCCTGGTTACATTCAAATAGACCTAGGTGGTGGGCTGGAGCTTTCTGTGCCCATTTCGAAGATGGGGAAACCGAAGTCTCTTCCGCAGCTGTGCTTAGATTTAGGCTTTTTTTTTTTTTTTTTTTTTTTTTGGTGGGGAAGAGAAGAGGGAGAGAGAGACTCTTAGGAAGGCTCCACGCTGAGCCACATGGAGCTCGACCTCATGACCCCTGAGATCATGACCTGAGCCGAAATCAAGAGTCGGACACTTAACCTACTGAGCTATCCAGGGGCCCTCACTTTCGGACGATGTTCCTCTCAGGGAAAGCCCCCTTCCATTCCCTCCCACCCCAGGATCCACACCGGGGCTGAGCTGGCGGGAGGGCCTCGCTTCCTGAGCACAACCTCATTCCCAAACGAACCGCAAACGGAAGTCATACAGCTCAAGTCCAGACGGGAGGGAGAGACAAGAGAAAGGACCTGAGTCTGCCGGAGCCTGTTCCTAGTGACTGAAGAGCCAGGCAGGCCCTCTACACGAGTCACCCCCATTTCATTGTCACAAGAGCCTCGTGAGCCAGCGTGGCTCCCATGACCATTTTCTAGACAAAGAACCCGGGGCTCCTGGGAGGTGTGCTTTGTGCCAGGTTTCATGGGGAGGAGCTGGTTGATCTGGGATTCGAACCCAGAACGTGAGCTCTTTGCAGGACGCTCTCTCGTGCAAGAGGAAAGTCGGGACTCCGAATTCCAGTGAGGAGGAGGTCCTGGAACCAGGGCCAGAGACGGTGACAAGCAGGGAAAGGCGCTCTGGGCTGGGAACTGGGGGACCTGGGTTTGAATCTCTACTTGGCCCCGGACTTACTGCTTACTGTGAAATTTTATTTCTCTGAGGTCAGCAGCAAAGTGCAGATACTAATGGTGCCAGCCCTGTGGGGTGATCATAATGCAGGAAGGATGCCTGAAGCATTAGCGCTGCGCCGGACACACAGTAGGTGTTCAAGCAAGGCTGGCTGTCATTTGCCACGGACGAATACACACCAGGCTCAAGACTGCTGGAGAAGACCCGGGAAGAGCGTGGTCTGTTCCTCAGTCTTGGAGGTTATCAGAGCAAGAAGTTCTTCCAGAGGGGGAAACTGAGGCCCAGGCTTGCGACAAGTCAGTAGCAGAGCCAGCACTCAGCCCCAAGTCCACTGGCAACCTCCCTGCTCCAGCCAGGGTGATGGTTCTCCTTCTAGTCTCCTTTTGCCCTGTGTGTCCGCATCTGTCTGTCCAGGCGTCCCTCCCTAGGAGGCCAGCTGGATGGCTGACCCCAGCTGCCCTCTGTTCTCCAGCCGCTGGCAGGCACCAGCCTGAGAAAAATGCAAAGAGACCCCCCTCTGGAGGCTGCTCTTCCAGTGTCCCCTGTCCAAATGTTAATTTTCCCAGGGCCTTGATAAACCTTCCTGTCGCCTCCACCCGCCCGAGCCGTGGATTTCGTCTTACTGAGGGGTAACACGTCTACGCTTTGGTAACTGGCCGTCAATTTCAGGCAGTGCCCGAAGTGGATATCTGTGAGCAACCAGGACTGGCGAACCCCCATTCCGCCTCTTAGACCGATCCAGGGGACCAGCCCACTCGAGACATCACCACCTGCCCTTCCAGAAAAGGTGTCGGGACCCCGCCCCATCCCCTCCCTCTCAGCATTTTGGTGTGCACCTGCCCCACTCCCAATGGCCAACACCTGCATCTCTTTACCTGAGGCCCGCTGAGGCCCCCGGAGCCACTGTGAGAGGCATGGAATAAGGTCCGGGGAGGAGCACCTAATTACTGACTCCGCCGGGCTGGGCTGTGAGGACCCCAGCTCCCTCACTCTTTGGCCAGTAAATACTCTGAGGTGTGAGTTCTCCACTGGCTCCCAGAATTCCCTGGGGGAGTCAAGCTCCAGATGTCTTCTGGGATACCGGATTTTATCATGCACCCCTCACTAGCTGTCTCCTTCCGGAGGACCTCCCCAACAAACTCCTTGCCCTTGAATCCTTTCCTTTGGGTCTCCTTTAGCAGGAACCCAAACTAAGACACTCGCCAACCTTTTTTAGCAGCTCAAGATGTAATGCCTTCTAACCAGCAGTGGAGCTACAAAGAGATCCGACACTTATCACATGCCTACTATGTGGCAGGCCTGTGCGTTCCTTGCTCCTAGATCAATTTCTCATTCAAGCTAGACACCGCTGGGAAGTCTTGTCCTCATTTTACAGATGAGGAAACAGACGCTCAGAGAGGTGAAGGGACTTGCCCGAGGTCACACAGCCAGCAACCGAGTCCCTATCCAAACTCGGGCAGCCCACGCTCAGCCATTTCACTCTACCTCCTCTACACCAAGGCAGGACATTCACCGACACAAGTGAGCGACAGCTTGGTTGGGAAAATTTCCTCTGGCGGCTTACACTGGAGCAGCTTTCCTCAAGGTGCTAAAGATACTGCAATAAAAAGACGTAGTTCCTGCTCTAAAGGGGGCTGGCGATCTGATGGGGGAGTTAGATGCAGGGAAGTCTGTGCAGCTGGGACCTGTCCCAGAGTGTACCACAGCATCTTGCCTACAACGTCCTCTTCTTAGAATCTCGGCACATTGGTGCTGGGCGGCAAGCAAGAGATTGTCTATTTCAATGCCCTTATTTTGTGGATAAGGCAACTGAGCCCCAAGAGAGATAGGGACTCACCCGAAGTTGTACGACGTGGCCAGGGCTCTTGTCTTTGAATTCTGCTGAGCATCCCGTCTGCCCCCACCCTGTGCCTTAGTCTTGCCCTGCAATTCCTCAAGAGAGCCAGAGGATCCATCAGGTTCATAAGCAATTCTCAAAACTCAGAAGCCTCAAAGTTAATATATATATATATATATATATATATATATATATATTTATATATAATATATATAAATTAATATATAAAATATATATAATTTTTTTACGACATAAAATGTTTTAATCTTTGTGAAACCTAAGAAAAAAATAAATGTACAGACTTAGGAGGAAAATATTTGCATATAGCAGGTAAAGGGTTAATAACCTTAATATACAAAGAGCTTTTACCAATCAATAAGGCAAAAATAAACAACCAGGAGGAAAGGTAGCAAAGAGCCGGAGATGCCAGTCTAAGGAGTTGATGCCAGAGCTTAGGAATTCTGAGGACCCTAAGGGTGGTAAAACTGTTATTACTTGTTAAATAAATGCTTATTCATTATTAAAAGACCCATTTGTAGTGTGGGTCACACATTACTGCTTGTTAAACTGTTAAAATGCTGGGAGTCCTCCCAGATGCCTTATTTACAGTTATAATCACAGAAGAAGGTGGCCAAATGCCAGAGCCACGGCCCGGTGGTGGGTCCCAATCCCTGCCCCCTCCCCCAGCCCTGTGCCTGTGGTTCCTGGGTCCCACGCAAAGTAGCCCTAGAGCCAACTTGTCCCTATAGCCCAGATCAGGCAGACCAGGGAGAAACATGGCTGGGGAGTCAGGATGCCCAGGCACAGATCCTGGCCACCCCCGCGCCGGATTGTTGTGTGCCCTCCACCTCCATCTATGGACCTCAGTTTTCCTGTCTGTAAAATGGGTGGGTTGGCACCAATGACATCAGAGGTGACTTCAGCACTTAAGCACTAGCTTTGGGAGGTGAGGGGAGAGGCCGTGAGTGGCAGGAGGAGACCCAGCACCTACCACCCTCCCTGCCCCCACCTCTGGGCAGCAGGGCGGCTGCTGACATCATCAGCTAGAACTCGATTGAAGAGTCCTTTTCAGTGACTCAGGACAAAGATCCCACCTTACAGATGAGAAGACAGAGGGCAGGAGAAGAGCAGGGACTTGTGGGAAGTCGCCCAGCCCAGTCAGGACAGAAGCTCGGACTCTGCCTGCCTCCTCTCTCTCCCTGAAAGTGCAGCTGGGCCCAGAGGCAGCTGCAGAGCCCCAATCAGCTGTCACCTGCTCTTTACCTTCTGGTTCCCATTTCCCAGTCTCTCCACCCCCATTCCTTGATTCCATGAAGTTCCCTCCAGTTCAGGGCCATATGCACCTTGCCCTGGCCTTTGGAGAGTCTGGTCAGGTCAGCAGTGGCCTCCAGGTCCAGCAGACTCCCTCTGTCTCTGCTCTGAAGGCAAGTCGGTCCAGAGTGAGTGCCCCAGGGTCCTACACTGCCTGCCAGGTTGCTATTAGCCCGGTGGGCCTGCAGGTGAAACACTGAGTCCCCAGGAGCCCCACCCCCATCTCAGTCCTACAGAACACCTGCTGTTTCATCCCACGCCTGTGTCCTTTATCTTCACGACTCCTCTTCTGTGTGCCCCATACTGGCAGTGAGGAGATCGGGGAGGGGGCCAGCTTCGGCCACTTGCTGAGAGATTCCAGGCAAGTCGTGTAACCTCAGGAACCAGCACAGTGGTGAGGAAGCAATTAGATAATCAAAGAAAAGGTATGGTTAGCACAGTACCTTGGACATAGGGGGAGGAGGGGGAGGTCAGTTAAGAGCAGCTGCTGTCATTACCCAAACAATGAGACTCGAAAATGTCCCCCCTGGGGCTTCTTGGGAGAGGAGCTGACACAAAGCATCTAGAAGGGGGCTCATTTAGGACCATCCTGGGGTGAGACCAAAAATGGCAGCTGGAACTAAGGTAGGGACCTTCAGCCCCTTTGAGGGCAAGGAGCCCTCCCTTGTGGCTCCCAATGCTCACCAGGGCGATGGCCACCTTACCAGCTCCCACCGGGGGGCAGCCAGCCTTGGGATCTGATCCAAACTGGGGGTGCCAATGTCCAGGGGAGGTGGGAGCCTGGAGCCCCAGAAGAGGCACATGATCAATACTAAGCCAATCTCTTACAATCTCTTACAATCTCTTACCCTGGCCTCTGCTATCCAGTTGTAAAGAAAATCACTCAGCACGCTAGGGAGATGTGAAAAATGCCACGGATTACAGTTTGGGAAGTTCCAAGGGAGAGTAAGTGAGTCCGGGATTGTTTCCTGCAGTAAATAATTCATCCACTTTAAATTTCGTTTTTTCTTGCCATCGTCCTGCCTCCCTCCCCCTGTCTCGAGGCCTCTCCCGCCAGCTCCCTCTGGAGCTTGATCTCTCCCAGACTCCCACCCCCACCTCCATCCAGGGCACCCCCACAGCCAGCGGAGGAGCTCGTAATACAAATGTTTTGAGTCTGTTAATGACACTAATCGCCTTTCACTGCTAATTAGTAACGCTGCCAAGAAAAACTTCTTTGTTACCAAAGCTGAGGACCACCCAGGCAGGAAAGCCTACTTGGGGCAGCCGCAGGAAAAGCTGTAGCTATCCTGGGGATCGGGCAGAGCTGGGAGTGAGGGTATGGAACCAGGAAGGGTCAGTGGACCGGATAGAGGGTGGTCTGGCTGGGGACAGCTCCTACCATGGAGCTCCCTGTCCTCGGCCTCATCCTCTACATCATTCAGAGGTGACAGCTTGCGGGGGGAGGGGTGGGGACTGGGACCAAGCCAGGAGGCAGGGAAAGAGATCCAGCCAGCAATGGCCCCTCGACCACCAGTGTGGTCCCTTCAGGGTCCCAAGTCAAAAGCATGGACCAACTCCAACCTAGGAGTCAATTCTGAGACCCAGGGCACCAGAAGCGGCCAATGACGGGTACCTACGTGGAAACACTTTGAACCCCAGCAGCAGATAGCCCCTCAACAAGCAGGCCCTGGAGAGGTGCTGGGCACCCAAAGGCACATCAAACTCTGTCCCGATCTCCAGAAAGCCGCACTTGGTGTGAGATGAATGATGGCTGACACCTATTGGGCATTTCCTATGCCGGGCGCTGTGGCACGATGCCAACAGTTCAAGCATGGTGATTGATTCCCCACGACAACCCAGTGAGGTACGTGCTTTCTCAGTGGAAGGCTGGTTTTAAAAGCTTTTAATTTAATTTTGTTCTATTTTATTTTATTTTTTTGGTAAGGACTCTTCTTATCCCCATTTTACAGATGAGGAATCTGAGGTGGAGAAAGATTCAGTAGTATGTCCACAGTCACCATAGGGCAGAACCAGGCTATAAATTCAGGGAGCCTGGGTCCAAAGCCCACCTATTTTAAACACAAAATCTTTTTTTTTTTCTTTAAGATTTTATTTATTTATTTGACAGATAGAGATCACAAGCAGGCAGACAGGGGCAAGCAGAGAGAAAGGGGGAAGCAGGCTCCCCGCTGAGCAGAGTCTGGTGTGGGGCTCTATCCCAGGACGCTAAGATCATGACCTGAGCAGAAGGCAGAGGCTTTAACCCTCTGAGCCACCCAGGCGCCCCAAACACAAAATCTTTAGCAGAGAAGTGAAAAGCAGTTTTTATTCAGGGCAATTCTAGAATCAGGTATGTTTGTGGGCCATGTGAGGACAGAGAAAGCATGTCATGCCTTGGGTGCTCAGCACAGGCTTCCAGAAGGAGGTGGGGTCTGAGGGGGCCTTGAGGACTGCATAGGAGTTAGTTTGGGGTGGGGTGGGGTGGGGAAAGCAGGAGATAGAAAGGAATTCTAAAAAGATAGGGCATCTTGAGCAAAGCACAGAGGTAAGAAAGGCCAGGACTCAAGTGGTCTAATGATGTTTGAGGGTAAGCAGTAGGTGGGGGGAAGGGAGAGACCAAGCTGGGGAGACGGGAGGGGCTGGAGGTTATGCTGGAGCCATGGGGAACCACAGAAGCAGAGCAGCACAGAGGACCTGCCCTAGGAAGCTCCCTCCCTCTTCCACTAAGGGTTGAACACAGACATGGGAGATTAGGGGTAGGTCAGGAAAAGGCTGAGGGTGGAATCCAAGAGGTGGGAACCAGGGGGCCCCCAGCAGATAGGAGGCGGCTGGCTTTCTCCTAGGCACACGGGCACTGCCCAGGCCCCTTGAGGCAGAGGCATGACCTGCTGATTCAACCCCAGCTCGAGCTGTAGGGGGTCCAGCCCCCCAGGGCTGATCAGGCCAGAAGAGCCCAAGCCTCAGATGCTGTGAACTCCTCTAACACAGCCTTGAAGATTCAAGCTACCTGCGTGTCATCTTTCTCAGGGTCCGCTTTCTGGGGTTCCTGCAGGCAGAAGACATTGTTTCCTCCTCTGTGGTCCCAGAGTACTTTGTCAATTTGCACAGCTCTGATGATCCTGGAGTCAGCTGTTTTGTTTGTTTGTTTTAGGCTTTTGTTTTATTTTGTTTTTCAGTCTGCCTGCTGCATTAGCCTGGGAGCTCCTGAGAGCTCCTGGAGGGCCAAGGTGACAAGAGAGATCCTCTTATGTGCTTGTGCTTTTGCAAATGAGGACAGCTTTTCGTCAATGCATTTTTAAAGTGTGTCTTCCTTTCTAGATTGTGAGTGGTCTGCGAGAGTCTCTTGTCTTTATTTTATTTTATTTTATTATTATTTTTTAAAGATTTTATTTATTTATTTGACAGAGAGAGAGCACAGGTAGGCAGAGAGGCTGGCAGAGAGAGAGAGAGAGAGAGAGAGAGAGAGAGGGAAGCAGGCTCCCCGCCGAGCAGAGAGCCCGACGTGGGACTCGATCCCAGGACCCTGAGATCATGACCCCAGCCGAAGGCAGCGGCCCAACCCACTGAACCACCCAGGCGCCCCTATCTTATTTTATTGATCATATAGTAACATTGACATTTTTTTGGTGTTCAGATCTATAAATTTCAGCACCTACATGTAGACTCATGTAATCATGAGTTCATCTGAATTCATCTGAATGCACTTTGAGTTCACGGAAATGCTATTACGCTGAAGGGTCCTATCCATTTCTTACTCTTTTCATTTCGTGTTTTAAAGACCCATCCATGTCCAGTGCTGTGTCTGCATCTGTGGTACCAACAGCTGTCCAGACCTCATGGTGCGTCCCCACGTCTTCCTGCCCACTCTCCCAGGGAGGGGATAAGGGCTACCTCCAGTTCCCCCAACCACAGACAACTTTGGGATGAGTAACCCCCAGACTTGACCCCTGTGGACATACCAAGGATTTCCCTGGATTGATACTGAATCCTTGGGTCCTAAGGTCAGTGTATAAATAATGATTTCTGAATCCCACATCACTCAGGTCACTCACAAGGATGTCCCAACCCATCTGAGGAGATGACAGGCCATAGAGAGCTGACACACACAAATAGGGCTATTCCGGGTGTTAAAATGTTGACACCTTTCCACTCTGGTGGATAAAGAGCTCCTTCCCTATCTTCTGAGTCTCCCAAAGTCTCAGCCCACATCCTTAACCCTCAGGTTCTCCTGGGGCTTCTGGCTTTTCCTAGGACCCAGCACGTCATGGGTTACACCTGCTCCAATTCCTGATGTCCACCCCAACTGATACATATTTTGAGTATAATTCTTTTTTTAAAGATTATTTATTTATTTATTTGACAGAGAGAGAGATCACAAATAGGCAGAGAGGCACGCAGAGAGAGAGGAGGAAGCCGACTCTCTGCAGAGCAGAGAGCCTGAGGCGGGGCTCCATCCCAGGACCCTGAGATCATGACCTGAGCTAAAGGCAGAGGCTTAACCCCCTGAGCCACCCAGACGCCCCACTTCATTCTTTTTTTTGAAGATTTTATTTTTAAGTAATCTCTATACCCAACGTGGGGGCTCGAACTTACAACCCCTAGGTCAAGAGCCATATGCTTTACAGACTGAGTCAGCCAGGCGCCCCTGAATATCATTCTTATCCATAACCCTGTGTAGGGAAAGAGCCAGAGACGAGCCCAAAGGTTGAAGTTCAAGTCCTCTCCAGCCAGTCTCTGGCAAGCCCCCTCCTCTTAACTGCATTCCCACAAGTTCAGGGCTTGCCATGCTTCCCCGAAAATATGTTTACAGAATCCTCACAACCACCCTGAGAGCTAGGAGTGGTTCTGCCCATTTGGCAGATGAAAAAGCTGAGACCCAGAGAGCGAGAGTGACTTGTCCAAGGTCACATGGAGTGGGGGTGGGCCAGAGCTGGGACCCAAGAGCCCCTGAAGATGGAGACAGGCTGCAGCACCCTCTTGCTCTGAGGGGTCTCTCTCTACTCCATGCCACGCCACGTGCAGGAAAAGGCACAAAACTCCACCTCGCTCATCTTTGATGCATGAGTACAGGAGAGGTGAGCTGCGCAGCAGTGGGCCGGTTGGCACAATGCCGGTTTTTGTAGACATTTAATTAAACACTCGTTAATTTCGATTTTGCGGTTTTCTTTTTGTATTTTGGAACTAATCTTTTTTTTCCCCCACTTTTCACATCTCGAACTTGTCTTTAAGCCCTTGACAAGAAGATCAAGGGCCCTTCTGAAGGCTTGTGCATCACAAGTGGGACTGAGGCCTGCCAGTGGCTGCGCCCAAGTCGGTCCCTCCGGCTCAACGGTGAGTCCTTGGTAGACCCCACCCTGGCTTCAGTCAATCTGGGAGCGAGGGGGACACAGGGCGTCAGGATACCTGGGATTCTGCCCTCAAGGAGCCCCGTGCTGCCCTTGAAACCCAACATTCCTGAAAGCCAACTTTCCTTAGTCCGAGGAGGGTCTGTGCTCCAGCCGGCCGTGGCCAGGGCTGGGCGTACAATGATTCTCCAAGGTTAGCACCTGGGGCGGGGGGGGGGGGGGGCGGTGGAGGCTAGAAGTTCTCCATAGTTTGTTTTCAAAAGGTAGAGAGGAACAAGGAAGGAAGAGGGACATTCCAGGCTTCAAGCCCCGGTCCAGATTATTAACAGGGTCAAGCGACATTTATTGGGCACCTACTGGATGCCAGGCGCTGTATGTTACCCTCTTATTTCATCTTCGCGACGTCTGTGGGGCACAAGCAGGGCAGCTATGCGACATATTTAATACCCAGCTCAGCCTGTGTGGATCTACCAGAACATTCATCACTGATCCCTGGCGGGGGTAGGCAGAGGATTTGACCTTTGGTTTTTGGACCACGGGCGGGCGCTGGGGCCATCCTGCTCAGCTACTCCTTGCTGAGCCGGGTGAGGATCGCAATATTTGCACAAGGTTGGCTGAAGCTCCTGCAGCTTCCAGACTCATTGTCATGCCCACTTCGCTGTCAAGAAGACTGAGGCTTGGAGAGGAGCCCTGACTTGCCACCTCCAGTCAGGAGGGGCTTCTGCATTTAGACCCAGGTCTGGTTCATGGCAGGCTCATAGCTTTGATCAATGGGCTCCTGAGGTTTAACTACCTTGTCCCAAGCCAGGGACCTCTCACGCTGGCTCTTTTGTCTTCCCCCTAAAGGCCTGGACATCGACCTGCCTGCCCGCCGAGGTCTCCAGCTCAAAGGTGGAGGAAGGGAAGGGTTAATTGGGCCACAGCCCAGGGCAGGCATGGCTCAGCTCTGGGTCTGGAAGCCGCTAGCACCTGCCCTGGTCTTTCATCTTCACAGGCTCCAGGTGAGAGAAGCCGGAGCCAGGCCCACCAGGGACCCAGCAGCCTGGTTTCCTTTGATTCCTGTCGAGGCTAAGCCTAGAATCAAAAGCAAGCAGCAGGGCCCATGCTCCAGGGCCCCCAGGATGGCCGCCTCAGGCCACCGCCTCCCACCTGCCAGGCCCTGGCCTCTGCAGGGGCTCCCCTCCAGCCAGATTCTTGGGGACCAGCCAGAGCAGGAGAGGTGCTGCCAGGAGCTCCAGACCACAGGAGAGAAGAGAGAACAGCAGAGGGCCAGGGCACCAGGGGCTCAGACCCCCTGGACGGGTCCCGGGGTGCGGCAGCAGGGGGTACCCACAAAGCACCGAGCTTGAACAAGGCCTGTCCCTGAGGTGGAAATGACCTCGTGGGGCTCAGGTCTCAAGGTGAGAGCTGCAGGGGACCGGTGAGAAAAACAAGGAATTTAAAAAGAATTAGTCAGGAGGAGGTGACAGGCCCATTCTGAAGCAAGATGAATGGGTTTCAGTTGGCGAAAATGATTCTAATTTATAATCTGCTTCTTGCTGCCGCTCGCCAATTAATTCTCTATAGATACATAAATAGGCCGCATGTTTGCTTTGCTTCAAACGTAATAAACATTACACTCTGTCCTCTTCTTTTGTGCCGGTTCCTGTCACGGCATTAGTCCCCACAGCTAATTCCTCACACCTGTCTCTGCCACTCAGGGGAGCCGGCTGAGCGGGGAGGAAGTGCCCGGCTCCAGGAAACTCCAGGCACCAGGAGATAAATGATGGACGCAGAAGCTGCTGGGCTCCCTGCTTGCTGGGGAGAGGCCCCGGGCAGGTAGGCAGGGAGGGACAAGGGCCCATGTCACCAACTTTGGGACTGTCCTTTCCGTGAGGGAGGGAGGGAGGCAGAGAAGCAGTCATTCCGTTCTGTCTCCCCTCCCTGCCACCCTCCCCCCATGGGGCCCCAGACCCCCCGGGGTTCCCTGGTTCTTCCAGACCTTCCCCTGCTCCTGAAGAAAGAGCCCAGAAGATTCTTTCTCTGACCAGCTGCCTCCTTAGTGTCTTTATTCATACACCTCACCTAGCAGCGAGATCTTTTCCTAAACCGCCCCTTCCTAAAAGGGGAACCCCCTCTTCAACACTCCCCGTGACCCTCTCCTGCTTGAAACTCTCCCTAGCACCATCACCGTCTGACATACTATGTATTTTACTAATCTGACTTGTTGCTTGTCTTCCCAACCCGAAGGGAAGTCCATGAGGACGAGGGTACACCCCCCCCTTTCGCTGTTAGAGACTCTGTGGGGCACACGGGTTCAGAGTAAGTGCTCAGTAAATATTTCTGGAATAAATGAGATGGGAGTGGGCTGGGAGGGGGCAGATGGGGCCCAAAGATGGACATGATAGCTCAGGGCAGCTTGTCAGCTTGCAGTCTTGCTGGACCCCTGAGAAGCAGGAGAAACCAAGGTAGGGTGGTTGGGGGGACCTGTCCAAGGTGATCCCCTGGGTTAGTGATGGAGTGGGGGACTAGGTTCTTCTCTAAGGCAGCTCAGGCCAGGAACGTTTGACTCCCAGTGATTCTCCTGGGAGGCAAGGGATGTCGGAGAAACTCACGAAAGCACCATGACTCCTCCTAAGTCACTCAATCATTTATTGAATGCAAGGATTGAGTTCCTACTATGTGCTGGTGTGGCTCTGGGAGGTGAGGATGCCCAGCAACTAGGTCAGATAAGCTCCCTGCCTTCCCCAACCTTACAGTCTTGAGGGAAGGGACAAGAGCTAAGAAGATAAATCAAGATGAAAAGCTAGAGAGTGATGGCAAGGTGGTGGGGATGCCATTTTACTTGGGTGGCCAAGGAAGTCCTTGACAAGGAGGAGCCCAAGCAGAAACCCCTTAGATGAGAAGACAACGGTGTGTGCTTGGGGCAGGGCCTGGGTTCCCACTCACACCTGCCTGCCCCGAAGTGTGTGCTCTTCTTCCCCAAACTGTGTTGTCATTAAAACTGGGCATTTAGAGGGGCGCCTGGCTGACTCAGCCAGAAGAGTGTGTGACTCTTGATCTCGGGGTAGTGAGTTCTAGCCCTACATTGGGTGTAGAGATGACTTTAATAAAAAGGTTTTTTGTTTTTTTTTTTTTTAAAAAAAAAAAAAAAAAGGAAAAAAGAGCATTCCAGGGGCAGGGAGATGACAGGGAGAAGACTCCTTCTGAGCACAGGACATGGGAGTTGGAACCTGGACCCTGCGAGGGAAATGACCAATAGCCAGGGATGGCGGGCGGAGGGGAGCGGGGGTGCTCTCCAATAGGGGGAATGGAAGGGGTCAAAAGCCTGGAGGCGGCAGGACAGCTTTTGGGCAGAGGTAAGCTGGCTCTGGAGGAAGACGGTGGGGAAGTCCAGATTTGTAGTGTTTGCCAATTTTCATGGTGTAAATATTCTAGACATGGCCAATTTCAAGGACTTGCAAAACTGTTACAAATTCCTGAAAAACCCAACAATTGGCTTTGATGAGCCAGCAGAAGCCAGCTCCAGCCCATCAGGGTTTCAGGTGTCCATAAGGAAGCTGGCCAGGCAGCATCCATAGCGGGGGGAAGAGCAAGAAATGGCTTGAAACGGTATGCATGCCACAGAGAATTCTGGATTCCAATCATGGGCAGGGCCCTCAGCCATTGTGAAATTATCCCCTGCCACTCCTCCTTTATTTTACGGGATAGGAAACCAAGGCCAATAGAGAGCCAAGGGCTTGCCCAAAAATAGAGAGGGAGTTGGGGCCAGAGCCAGGACTGGGAAGAGATCTCAGACTTCATGGGGTAACCAGTTCCCTCTCCCTGCTTCTTACAGGGTCATGATCCATGACAGCCCCATCAGGCCTGATAGCCCAGGACTCCACCATCCACAGGGGGCAGGAAGAAGAAAGCAGCTCCAGGTCCAGTGGAGTGCAGAGGTGGGAGAGCCTACGCCATCTGGTGGGGTGATGCTTACGCGGGGTTTTGGAGGATAAATAGGAGTTTTCCAGCAAAACAAAGAAAGAGATATCCAAGGGACAGGAGCAGCATTATAAGAGCTCTGAAGTCTGATAAGAAAATAAAAGCACTGACATTATCAGGATGTAAGATACAAAAAGGAGGGAGCTAGAGATGAAGCTGGAGCAACAAGGCCCTGCTCCTCATACCAAAGCAGTCATGGGGGCGGGGGGGGGGGGGGGGGGCTTTCAGGCCACTGCAGAGAAGCTCTCTTTAGATGAGTCCCCTTGTCTTCTCAGAAACAGGTGATTTAGATGCTATGCCAAGATCCATTTCCTCACGGATGAGGGCCCGCAGGTGAGAAATGGCTCAGGTTCTCCAGCTTCTGGGCCTTTCCCTACTGGTGCATCGCCAGTCACCCCACAGCCCCCTGCTGAGCCCCTTTCCCCTCCTGCTGGCGTCTCTCCTCCAGGCCAGGAATAGAACCTCACATCTGACAATCCTCAGCGGTGTTTAAATTTAATAGGCCTTCCTGCTTTTTTTCCTCCTCAGCACCTGGGCTGGGCGCTCTGTAGCGGCCCTGGGGAGAGGCAGGTGAATAATTCAGGGAGAGGCAGTGTTTGAAGTGTCTGGCGGGGCAGGGGTGGGGGGGTGGGGGGAAGGGGTTGTGTGTGGTGGGGCTGTCTCACCCTCCCACCCCAGGGAAGGGGGTTCAGGAGGGATGGTCCAGGTGCTCAGGCTCTGTTCTACCCTCAGTGCATCTTCAGGGCCTCTCAGGAAAGCTCAGGGGAGCCCTATTTCCCTCTCCTCACAACCACCTGCCGCGCGAGGCTGCAGGGCTGCGGCTTCCGGGGGAAGGGAGAGGAAGGGGAGGCATGCCTTTCCCAGCGGGCTGCCCAGGCTTTGGATCTGGGTCCAGAGAGAGAGAGAGAGAGAAGGGGGACAGAGTGTCATGGGGGGGAGCAGAAGGTGGGGGCTCAGTCCCAGGCTAAGATGCCAAGAGCAGGTCAGGGAGTTGGGGGCGCTGTCAGGGAGGGAGGGGCAGCGGGATAACTCCTCTTGGGAACGGGGCTCCAGGGCCCTGTGCTGCAGCTTGGGTCCTGGGGGCGCAGCTTTCCCGGCCCAGAAGTTCCTTAGGTTCGGGGCTCCTTCGTCCACCTCAGCCCACAGCCCGTCCCTACAAACGGAGCAGCCTTTCCGTGGTCTGGCTTTGGCACCTTTCCAGTCATGTCCCTCTCCCCACTCCCTCCCTCCCTCCCTCATTCATTCAACAAGTATTTACTGAGCACCTACTCGGTTCAGTACCCACAGGGTACAGCAGTGAACGAAACAGATTCAGTCCTGAAGCCCAGGAGCTCTGTTCCAATCTGGCGCCCACTCCCTTGAGGAGAAAGGGGAAGAGGGGAGAGGGGAGAGGGACCCCAGGCCCTAATCCCTGGTCTGGCCCCTACCTGTTCTGAGTCCTCTGGTTGGTCACTTACCCCGCCCAAACCTGGGGTTTAGGGAGCTGGAGTATGGGGCTGATAATTCCAGTTTGCAACTTGCTGTTGTTAATTAGAGCAAACATTTCTTCTGAGTGTCTTACATGGATCGGCTCTCGCAGGCTTCATCCAGCTCCTCGACGCAGGTGACGTGGAGAGGGGAAGTCACTTGCCCAGGATGACACCGCAGGGGAGGGGTGGAGGATGAGATTTGAACCCAGACAACCTGGCTGAGCTGTGACCTCGAGGAGATGTCTAAGCAGGTGGGGGTGGGGGGGGGCTGGGCATCCTGTGGCTGCCCCGCAGGTGAGGGGCCCCGCCCCTCCTTGAGTTGGATGTCCCCACCCATCCCTGCCCCTGCGCAAGGCGGCGTGGGTGGGGGGTGGGGGGTGGGGGGTGGGGGGATCCGGCTGGGCAGAGGCCTCGAATGTGGGGAGCTCCTTGAGCGCCACGGGGTGGGGGGCTCCAACCCCATCCTGGTCCCTGCCCCTTCCCGGGAGGAACTGGGGTGCGTCCTGACTGCCCCCTCCCCACACCGTCCCCGGCGGGCAGGCGGCCCCAGTCCCCGCGCTGACATTTCTTTGGTTGTTCATGTCACGGCCCTTCAGTCTGCGCAGTTTTACAAATGTGCTGGCGAGATGAAAGGCGCAGGGAACAGCGACTGGAGAGCAAGTTCGGAAAAGCTTTTAACTTCCAGCTCCCACAGACAAAGGGGAGGAGGAGGGGGGAGGAAGAGGAGGGGAGACGAGAGGGAGCAGAGTGGAAGGACAGAGCAGGAAAGGGGCAGGAAGGAGGGACGGAGGGAAGAGGGGGGAAGGGAGGGGGGAGAGCAGGAGGGAAGCAGAGGGAGGATGGGGACCCAGAGAGCCCCAGCAGGCCAGACAGAGGGGAGAAGGAGGCTGAGGGGCAGAGGTGACCAGACAAAGGAAAGGGATAGAGAAAGACTCAGGAGAGTCTAGTTTACGGAGAGGGAGAGGGAGAGAGACAGAGAGGGACAGGGGAAAGACGGCCAGAGAGAAGAGGAGAGGAACAGATAGAGACAAAAAAGAGGAGACAGAGATAGCAAGTCAGAAAGACCCAGAAATGAAGGCTGATGGAGAGAAGGAGGCAGAGACCGGTGGAGGTTGTTGGGAAGGGGAGACAGCGGCCGGTGGTGAGAAGACAACAGGCAGAGATGAAACAAGGAGACAGAGCCGCGAGGCTGGTGAGCTAGTGCCGCCCAGGAGGTTAGAGGGAGGGAGGCCGCAGCCCCTGGAGCTTGCAGCAGCCTGCGCCCCTCCCCTCTGGTCCCGGCTCTTTCCCCCTCACCCCTACACCCCTTCCAACCCTCCAGGTACCCTGCCGCAGGCCTTGTACTTAAACCAGTCAGACTACAGCAGTGACTCCCAGCTGGGGGTGATTTTGTCCCCCCACCAAGTGACAAATGCCTGGACACCTTTTTGGTTGTCACAAGGAGGGAGGCACATTACTGGGGCCTAGTGAGTAGGGGCCAGAGATGCCACCAAACTTCCTCCCTCGTGCAGGACAGCCCCCATAACAAAGCATTTTTCTGACCCTCCCATGTTAACAGAGCTAGCTCTGGGCAGGCCCTGGTCCCAGGTCCCAGCCTGCTTCCTTCTAAACCCCCCAGCTCTGCCACCAAGTACTTGTGCAACCCTAGGCGACACAGTTTCCCTGTGTCTTGGTTTCCCCGACTATACAGTTACAAGTTGGTTGCGATGAGAATTAACTGAAGTCATCCGTGTGAAGCACTTGACCCGGCCAGCACAGGGCGTGTGCTCCCTAGATGTCAACTACTGCTCTTACCCTCTCCTCCGACCTGCGCAACAACACTGAGGAGGTGGCCTGCCCCACTTCGTGCAGCCTTCGTGGCCACCACTGTTCTCTGCCTGGGGCCGCCTCTGTCACCCCTGCCTCTTGCCGCCCCTGTTACATGGCAGCTGAAGTCCCCACTCACCTTCTCCCAGCCCAGGTGCAGCCCAGAGAACACCAACTTGACCTCACTTCTTGCCGGCTGTGTGACCTTCATGTCTTAATGTCTGTGTGACCTTAAGGTCTCAACACCCTGTGCCTCAGCTTCCTCCTTTGTAAAAAGGGGGCTCGTGGGGCGCCTGGGTGGCTCAGTGGGCTAATGCCTCTGCCTTAGGCTCAGGTCGTGATCCCAGGGTCCTGGGATGGAGCCCCCCTCCCCCCATCAAGCTCTCTGCTCAGCAGGGAGCCTGCTTCCCCGCCCCCCCCTGCTTGCCTCCCTGCCTACTTGTGATTTCTGTCAAATAAATAAATAAAATCTTAAAAAAAAAGGGGGGGGGCTCGTATTAGAACCGGTTGTGAGAACTTAAAGCAAAATCACGGCCCACAGCCAGGGCTCAGTAGTCGCTGACCGGGACCTGGGTATGTGCCCAGAGCCTAGCACAGTGCCTGGCATGGAGTGGCCACTCGGGGACATGTGGAGGAAGGAGGAATTGGAGGGAATGGTGGGAGTCTGAGAAGAGGAGTTGCTGAGAGAGGAAAAGCAGTGGGGCATCTGATAGAGTCCCAGGGAGAATCGAGGAGAGGAGAGAGATCAGAGGAAAGGTGGGAGAGTAATTCATCCAATAAACATTTATTGAGCACCTACTGTATGTATGCAGATGTGAAAGCCAGTGTCCCAGGCCAGAACTACCTGTGGATGATTAAGTAGGTCTGACCCCTCTGTGAACAGCCCACTCTAGCTGGGTCAGGAACAGGGGGCAGGGAGGGAGGGCAGCTGGACCAAAGGGCCAAAGAAAGTGAGTCCAAGAGGAGAGAGAACAGAAAGTGAGGAGAAGCCTCTGGGAGGGCTGGCCTCCACGTCTCAGAAAGCACCAAAGAGGGGAGGCTAAGAAGAGAGAGAAGAGGGGAGGAGAGAAGTGGGGGGGGGTGGGGCTCGAAGGAGGGCCAAACAAAGCAGGGCTGGGAGAGATCAACCTAATCGGAGAGAGGGAGAGAGGGAGGGACCAGGGACCGGGCTGGCAGGATGGAGGATAAATCTCAAAATAAACAGAAGTGTGATGGAGTTTAGAGGAAGGGGCGCCAGGGGGAGAGAAGAGTCCAGTCAGCAGGGAGGAGGCAAGGGGCTGGAGATGGAAATTAGAGAAGGGAGGAGGGTGAGTGTGCGACAGGAGTGAGCTAGAGCCTGCTGGGCCTGGGGGTGGGGTGGGGGGGGGGAGGTGGGGTGTGTGTGTACCCACTGGGGCCCTGGCAGGTCCTGCTCTCTCTTGCCCTGAACTTCAGCAGCTGATCAGACATTGGTCTGTGTGTAGTGGGTGACAGCAGGGCAGGACAGAGGAAGATGGCGGTGGTGCCCCCTGTTACCCTGCACCTGCCTATCTGACGGCTCTCAGGCGTCCCCCAACCCAGGACAAGGCGTGGACCTATGGAAGCTGCTGATCCTAGCCTACCTGCTACCCAACAACCTCATGCGTGAACTGAGGGGGGGGGGGGGGTCTCCCCACTGAGGCTGAAGAGGAAGCCACTGTAGCGGGGAGAATCCAGCCGGGCAGGATGGAAATAGCAGCGGTGGTTGGAGTTTCAAGAGAATGGGAAACCGGGCCTGCTTGGTGTTTCAGGGAAGTGGGGAGGGCGGGGGTGGTTATTGGGAGGCCCTGGGGGTCAAGGGAGCGCTAAACCTTAGGATAGGGCTGCCTCGCCTGCTTACTTCCTCAGTTGCAGGGATGTCCATCACCTCTCCAACCCCGCCAAGAGGAAAAGCCTCAGTTCCCTTCCTGGGACAGCTGACCTAGCACCTCCCTGGGGACTGGACCCCCGGCCTCTGTCCACTTCAAAGCACAGTGATTGCATCTGAAACTGGTGGCTGTGTGCAGGGGCCTTTCCGGGCGGTCAGCCAGGGCGGCCCCTGGAGAAGCATGCCCCCCTCCCTCCCCTGCGCCCCCTCTCCTCTGCAGCCCGTCTCCCATAGGAGTGGGAGGGAAACGGGGAGCCCTAGACGCAGGAAAGTCGGGTGAGGGGGAAGGGTCGGGTCTGGAAGCGGGACCTCTGGGGAGCTGCCAGGCCGGGAGGGAGACGGTCCCCCTCCTGGGGGCGCTCCTTTCGCGCGGATCTGGCGCCGAAGGAAGGAGGGGCGCCGCCCCCCCCCCCCCACCCCAGGGGTTTCCTGGGTCTGGGCCGCCCCGGGCGCTGGCGAGGCCGGCCCCTCCCTGGCGGGGGAGGGGCGCGACCCGGGCGGGGGGGTGGGGGGGGCCGGGGCTCCCGGGGCTGCGGGGTCCCGGCCCCACGGCCGCCTGCGGCGCGGCGCGGCGCTCCTGCCCGGCGGGCGCTGCATTCTCCGAGTCTCCACCAGAGGCTGCGGGAGGAAGGAACGGATCCGTCCCTTGCACACTTCCCCCCTAGTCAGACACGCACACTCCCTCGCTCCCGCTCGCTCACTCCCTCGCTCTCTCGCTCTCTCGCTCTCTCACACACACACACACACGCGCGCACACGCCGCCGCGGCTCCCCCTCTCGCGCCCGCTCTCCCTCCGGCTCCTCCGGGCGGCCGCCGGGCTCCGGACTCGCCCGCCGCACGCAGCGTCCCGAGGCGGCAGGACTGGGGGCAGCTCCGGGCCGCTCCCCGAGGTAAGGGCGCGGGGCGCCGCGGGAGGGGCGGCCGGATCGCCGCCGAGGGGAGGCTGCCCGGCCGGGAGGGAACCCCCTGGCCGGCGGGAGCGGCTCGGCGGGCGGCGCGGGGGGCGAGCCTCCCGCCGCAGGGGGAGCCCGGGTGCCCGCGCCCGGCCCCCGCGCGCCCCCTCCTCTCGGCGGGGCGGGCGGGAGGGAGTTTCCCACGTCCAAACTTTCCCCGGCGCGGAGCCGAGCTGCCTCTCGGCCCGGAGCCCGCGGCCCCCCGCCCCCCCCCACCCCGCCCCGCCCGCCGCGCGCCCGGAGCCGCCGGGACCCCCCGTGGGCCGCGGGGTGGCAGTGCCGGGAGCCGAGCCCGCGTGCGGAGAGGGGCTGGGGAAGGGGCGCGCGTTTCCTACCCGGGGGCCGGGACCCAGGCGTTCCCCGCGCCCCCACCCCCTGCTGCCGGGGCTCCGCTGCCGGGCCCCTCCCAGAGGCGGGGTCCGGGGCCGGGAAATACCGCACGGCGCGAGCGTGAGCGCACGGTGTGTGTGTGTGCGAGGTCGTGCCGCGTCCGGGGGCATCCAGAGGCAGACTTGAGGCGCGGCGACACGCACGGCTGCGGCCACCTTGTGGGGAGCGGGGAGCTGGCTCACGGGGACCCCCGCCGGCTCCATCAGCGCGACCCGGCCGCCCTCGGGCCGTCGGACCGGCCGGCGGACCCGCGGTGAGCGAGGGGCCGCGCTGCCGTCTTCCCTAGGATCGGGCTCCGGGAACACTGCCCCTGCATAGGCGAAGGATCGGGCCCGACGGCCTCACGTCCAAGGGGACGGCCACTTGGGACTGACCCTCTGGGGCTGGGACGCTGAAGGGGTAGTTGTAGATTTTGTGGGCACGCTTGGTGCCCGGCACCCGGCGGTGAGCACGGCCGGAACCTGTCTCCCTAGCGCCTCGAGACTTCACCTCCCTTCTTCCTCTAATCTGGCACTGTCAGGTCCCTACCCCAACTAGGGCGCGGCTGGAGACCTCCAGGCCGGGCTGCGGCGGGAGGAGCTCATCCGGAGTCCCCCGAGGTCTCCCCGAGCTTCAGGGCACCCCCTGGTGGCGGGCAGAGACGCCGCAGTTTGAAGCTGCCCCGAGGCTTCAAACACTCGTGCTTCTGGGAAGGTTCTTGGTTCTTCCTTCACAGTCGGCCCTTCCAGCCCTTCAGGCCGGCCAGAGGTTGCGCAGGCCGACTCCGGTTTCTTTGGGTCCTATTCCAGCACTCCCTGGGTCCCTGAGGCTGGCCAAGGTACACAGCACAGGCCGAGGCCCATTTGAGGGCTTTGCCTGCTGCTCACCCTCGGTGGGTCTCTAACCGGGTTCTGGATCTTATCCTCTTCCCCCTCTAGTCTGAGTCCCTGCCCAGTACCAGCATCACCATGGCCTTGGAACCCAGAGGCTCCTTGCTAACCACCGTGCCCCTCTTTTCCTCATTGGTACCCCCTACACTTGTCCATCAGTTCCCCCCTCCAACTTTTACTCCTATCCACCAGCCCTTCTTGGAATTTGGCCTCTACACCTGTAAGGACATCCTTTGGTCTTTGCTCACCTATGACCGTATCTCTCCCGCTCATCTGCCACCGGGCCTGCCCCAGTTTCTCTCAGTCGCGGTCACCTGCTCCCCAGCCCCCTGCCCGCGCCGGCCACTTCTCCACTCCACCCCGACTCCTTTCCCTTCCCAGGGTCTGGGAAGCTCCTCTTCCATTCTTCCTGGCAGGTCAAGCCATAGTCAACATTTAAACACTGCTTCATGAGGGAGTCTGTGTGTCCTTCTGGGACCACCTCTGCCAACATCTCTGGGGAAGGTACTTTGCAAAGCCAACCAGGTCTCTCTCTCTGCCAAGGGCCAGCTGCCTCTCCTGCAGGGCTCCCAACTCTTGCAGACAAGAAACCCCTTCCCTCCCCTATTCCCAGCACTGCGACCACCTGGGCTTCCCTCCTTCCCATCTAGAAGTAGGGAAAACCGAAGCCTGGGTCACAAAGTAAGCTCCATCCAGAGCCAGAATGGGGGCCCAGGAGCCCTGACTTCCAGGCCTCACCAGCTCTCCTTATATGTAGGGCAGGTCTGGGGGGAGGGGGGAAGTGGAGCTGGTTCTTGCCTTTGAATGGCAAGCAGAACAAGAAGATACTTTGCTTAAATGCAAGAGGTGTTTACGTTTCAACCCACCAAGCTCCTAAGCCAGTACCCAGGGGGAAGCTGTCCGAGTGTTTTTGGTGCAGAAGCCTAAGGAATAGACACCGAGGACATAGCTGGGCCCCTAAAGGTGTGGTGCAGCCCCAAGCAAGTCTCAGCCCTTCCATAAAGTGTGTGATCGCCAGTGTTTCTGGTGGTCTGGAATGATCATGCCTAGAGGTAGGACTTCCAATCTGCTGGCCATCACTCTGGCTTTCCAGAGGCCTTTGCCGACAGGGCTGGGCAGGGACCCCCGGGGGGGGGGGGGCTGTCACTTCCCAGTTAGCCAAGTTTGGAACAGCCCATTTATTTAGCACATGGATGATAGGAGTCTGCCAATTGAATTTCCTGTCCTGTCTCTGTTCTTTCTTTTCTCCTCCTTTCTCATCTATCAGGAAGCTCCATCCGGAAATGCAGCCTCAAGTATTGAGAGAGAGAAAGAGAGAGAGAGAATGACTCCTGTTTATATAACTCGGGCAGCAGCCGGCTCTCTTGGCCTGGGCGGGGGTGGGGGCTGAGGACAGAGTCAGGGGCTTCTGAGGGACGAGGAGATCCTAAGGAGGTGGCTTGGGCTGGGGACTTCCCTGTCCTGCCCCGGAGTTGACCCTAAGAGGGCGCTAGGGGTCAGGGACAAGACCACGATTCTACTCGGGTCAGACAGAGAAGACCTAGGCCAGACCCAGGGGAGGGGGAGAGAAGCCCCCTCCTCCCAGTGAGGGTGGGCATACCCTCCGCCTTCCTGGGCACATCTGAGCGCCCTTAAGATGGAGCTCGTGATTAGAGGCCTCTGCTTCCTGGAACTTTGTGTTTTGATACAGGCCTCTCAGAAGAAGGCCTTGTATGTTTTTTTGTTTGTTTGTTTCCCACCATCAGGACAGTCTCCAACCTCAACTTTTTCATCGCGGCAGTGGGTGTAATCAGACTTTTTCTTTTCCCCATGGAGGAGGCAAGGATTAAAAAGAGACTTGTCTGTAGAATGGTCCAAGCCCTATATGTCAGAGGAAATATTTTCTGGTTCAGGATGGTGCAGAGTGGCTGCTGGGAAATGGATACAGGACAGAGTGGTTGGAGACATAGCTGTCGTGTACAGTTGCACAGGTTGTCGATTCTCCGAGGGCACTCTGTGTAGGAGAATAGAGGCTGAAATCCATCATAAGCTCCACTCAACAAATCAGGTGCCATAAAGGCAGACCATGTACTTCTGGAGAAGTGAATATCTTTCCCTCACAGGAAAGTCTTCATATACTAACGGGCCATAGGTCTGTAAGGCTAATGCCCCCATGGGAAGATACCTTTCTTTAATTCCCACTAAGGTGGCCCAACTGGAGATTAAGCACAGCTTACTCCTTCTCTCACACTCACTGCTCACAATTCTCTCACTGTGGGGCACACCTTTCTGAATATTTGAATCTGGGTCTCTGAGCACAGGCAGTGTAGTGACCAGGGTGAAATCCTTCTCCCTCTCTGTCTCTCCTCCCACCCCCGCTGTTCCTTTAGGCCCCATCAGCAGGCCCCTTCCTGCTCTCACTCTGGGATTGGGCTGGGAACTTCTTGCTTCCTCATCAGACCCACAAACCTTCCCTCATCCGTTGGCTACCAGCTCCCTCTATTGTATATATAAATAACTGACTGAGAACACGGCCGTGGGCGTCAGGCCAGCCTGGATTTGTGATTTTTCTGGCTGTGTGACTTTGGGCAAATTACTTTGCCTCTCGGAGGCTGTTTCCTTCTCTGTGAAATGGAGGGGGGGGGGGAAGACATGCCTGCCTCTTTGGGTTGTGTGAAGATTCAATGTGCACAGTGTGTCTGGTGCCGGCGTTGTGCCTGGAATGCGGGATACTCCGTAAAGGAAGCATTGTTGTCACTGTCATCCCTCTGTTGGTGTCCCTTGGCTCCCCCGATGCCCAAACAGGGTGTTCCTCTGGGTTTGAGCTTGACTTTGGCTGCCCGCACGCCTGCAGGAAGATGGAATTCTGTTGAAATCACCAGGATCCGTCTCTGACCTCAGGATCCTTCAAGGGACAGCCCAGTCCCTGCGTGCAGTTGGGGCATCCAGACGTGGGCCCGATTCCCACAGATTCACGGCACCCTGGTCTCTCCCTTTCCCCCACTTCCATCCGCCCCACGCTCCCTGCTCTGACTCAGACCTCGCCGACTTTGCCTGGTGGCAGCCTCCTCCCTGGTCTCCCAGCCTCGATCCGCAATCCCTACTGCAGCCAGAGCGATCTTTCTCTAACGCAGGTGGGATCGTGTCACTTGTTTGATTAAAACCCTTCCATGGCTCCCCATCGCCTACTGAATTAAGTCCAGACTCTGCACCGTGACATTCAAGGTCCTTGTAATCCGTCTGCATCCTCCTTTATCTCCCACTGTGCCTCCAATCCGACCCTCCCGCGCTCAGCCACACCTGCCTTCTACCTGAACGCCCTTCCCTTGAAGATCTTTCAAATCATTAAAAATCCGACTCAGGTAGGACCTATTCCTTGCATCTACCTACCCGTCTGTCTGTCTACCGTCCTTCCGTTCGTTATCCCGTTAAAAATAGAGATTTACACATACATGCTAGGAGTTCACTCTGTGCTAAGCATTGTAGTAGATGCTAGCGACACAATGGTGAGTGAGTAGACAGGATCCCAGCTAAGAGGAACCCGGTAGTCCCAGAAAGGAGACTGACAAACAGTTCTCAAGAGCCCACTGTGGCCCCAGGGGAAGGGTTGGGCCTCCCGATGCTTCCTGGAGGAAGGGGTGTTTAAGCAGGGACCTGTTGGTTGGTTAGCAGCGATCTGGGGGATGAGCGCAGGGATAGAGGATGCGGGCAGGGCAAGCAGGCTCCGCGCCAAGAGGTAAGGGGTACCGGGGCCCAGAGGGGAGGAGGAATATTGGAGGAACGGCAAGTTCAGTTGCCTAAAGAGGAACATACAGAGTTTGGGATGCAGTGTGGGTTACAGGAGGTAAGGCCAGCAAGGTGGACAGCAGGCAGGTCCCCGTGGGTCTTGGAAACCACACGGGGAGACTGGACTTGGTTGGGGAGCAGTGGGGGAGGCACTGAAGGGTTTTCAGCATGGTGGGGTTTGCCTTTAGAAACCTTGCCCTGCTGTTGGTTGGAGAATGGTTTGTGGGGAAGATGGGGTCCGGCTCTGCTGGTGGCCAGGCGGGGGGTAGCAGAGGAAGACCTACAAGGGCTGGCAGAGCCGAATGGACAGGGCTGAGAGACTTTCTGGATGTGGGAGATCAGGGGAGCCCTGTTTATGACTCGGGAGGCTGTGTGGGTCTTGGGAGGAGGGTCTTGGGAGGAGGGACTTTCGAGAGAGGCTGAGGCCACGCTGCTGGGACATTTGGTAGGGATGCCCAACAGGCAGTTGTGCAGGAAGGACTGGACCCATCCTGGGAGCTCAAGGCCGGAAGTAGATCTTCAAACCCACAGAACACACGAGATCATGCAGGATAGTCTGTAGAATGAAAAGAACCTTGAGGGACCCTCACGTTTCAAGGACAGGTGCACCCCAGGAAGACTTCTCTGGCCTTTCCAGGCCAAAATGCCTCCTACCTATACTGAGCCCCGCAGCAATTCGTTTAGATTTCCTTTTACTGCCTCCTTGGTATTATTATCCCCGAGATCCATGGTTCTTGACCAGGGGCAGTTTTGCCTCTTAGGGGACATTTGGTAATGTCTGGAGACATTTCTGTGTGTCACAGCTGGATAGGAGGCTACTACTGGCATCTAGTGGGTGGAAGCCAGGGATGTTGCTAAATATCCCGCAGGGCACAGGGCACAGCCCCCCTCAACCAAGAATCGTGTAGCCCAAATTGCTGATAGAGCTGAGGTTGAGAAATCCGGCCGTTGATGAAAAGATCCTAAAGGTGGGCACCAGGCTTTTCCATCTGGGCCAATCCAGTGTCTAGGACGACATAAGGCACAAGGCGAGCACTCCCTACCCTCTCTGAATTAAACGTGGGCTTGGGGAGCATTGCCGTCTGCAATACATAAGCCCCAGTCCTCCCCAGTAAGCCCCAGTCCTCTCCAGGGCGGCCCATTCCCTCCCCTGCAAGCTGTATGGGCCCAAGACTCAGGCACCTGTGGAGGAGGGAAGGAAGGGCCCAGCAGAAAGCCTGCCAGAGGTGGAGGGCACGCTGCCGTGTCTCCTTTTTTGCTCCATGTCTTACTAACTTCTGCCATTTCTTCACCCAAGTAAATATATGTCATTTTTCTTAAAACAGGCAAGTTAGAGAGAAACAAAATGAGAGGACACGACAACCTCCTGATTAAGGTCATGGGCTCTGGGGTCAGAGAAAGCCAAGTTTAAAAATCCTGACTCTGCCATGTACGAGCTGAATGAGCCTCTGTTTCTTCATCTGCAAAATGGCTTTAATAAACCTACCTCCTAGGATTGGAGGGAAGAGCAGAAGTACAGACAAAGGCTGACTTAGTGCCGTGCTGGGGCTGGTGGCTGTCAGCTACAGAGTGACGCCATATGCATGTGTCAACTTCTGTGTGTGTGTGTGTGTGTGTGTGTGTCTTTTTATATAAGAAAGTATTTTTAATTAGCCATAATCCCACCACCACTTGGCTAACATTTCAGTGCATATCCTTCTTGACATATATAGATTTTTAAAAAATAAAAATGGCATCTTGCTTTATACATATGCCTTTGTAACCTGCTTTTTTTCACTCGATAATATATTGTGAATGTCTTGCCATTTCGATAAATATACATCTACATCATCATTTTTTAAGAGCTGCGTGGTTCTCCATTGTGTGGCTGGCCCATAATTCATTTAACCAGCCCCCACTGGTGGACATTTGGGTTGTTTCCAACACTTTGTGATTACAAACAGGTCTGCGATGAACATCCTTGTACACACATCTTCACGGTCTTGTCCGGTGATTTCCTTGGGGACCCCTTGGATAATTTTGGCAGAAGGCGTGTGGCTCTGATCAGACTCCTTGAGTAGGAAGCCCTTGGGCCCGGCAGGGAGGGAGCTGGGGGTCCCCCAGGGAAGAGAGAGTTGCCGGATGGCAGAGAATGGCTTTGGCTCCTGGAAGTAGGTTCTGATGTTAAGACTGGACTTCTCTGGGCCCAAGAAAGGAGAGGCCCCACCCTACCTCTCTGTGGATTCGTGTGTGTGTGTGTGTGTGTGTGTGTGTGTGTGTGTGTGTGTGATGGGCAGAGTGACAGACACCAGGCAGGCAGAGAACACAAGGTGAATGGGCCCAGGCAGGCTGATGGATGGGGAGCCGAGGTAGATAGGATGCAGGTCAGTGGGCAGACAGGATGATGGGCACTGACGAGCCGGACAGATTCAGATGACTGGGGTGACCGTCCCTGGGGTTGCTGGGGCAGATCCAGTGACAACAGGGAGTTCCTGGGACAAGCAGCCAGGTCGCAAGGCCAAGAGGCTCCCAGGGCTTCGGATGATACATTTTAGAGGTGAAAAGGCCTTTAGGGGCAGATGTGCCCAACCCCATTAGGTAGATGGGAAACTGAGGCCCGCGGCAAGTCTCCTTTTCTTTCATTTTCATTTTTTTCACATAAACTCCTCGCCTGAGCTGGCAGGGCTGAGGGCTCCAGCAGCAGGGGAGGAGATCACAGTGGGGAGGAGGACTGGAAGGTCAGAGGGCACGTCATGAATGTCTCTGTCCAGCCACCTGCTGTTGGTGCCCTGTTGGGAGCACAGACCAGTAGTGGGACTGCTCACTTCTGTCCCTGCTCTGTCGCTTACTAGCTGGCTGATGTTAGAAGAATTGCCCAGCCTTGGGCCTCAGTTTCCTCATCTGTACCTACCTCATAGGTTCATTGAGATGACTGAGTGAGTTCCTAGGAGGAAAGCCCTTAGAACAGTGCCTAGCCCAAAGTGAGTGCTCTGTAGTCATTAACTGTGAATATTACACTATTTTGCCTTTATTTTCCCCTTGACTTCTGTATGTGTTTGTGTGTACCTCCACGCTCAGAAGCAGACTGTGAAAGATTGTGTCTTCCTCATCCTGTATCCTCCCCTTCCCATCATGAGGGCCCTTAAGCCAATTGAGCACATAGTAGGTGCTCAATAAATGTGTCTTCATGAAGTGGCTTGCTTCATTGTATCCAGTTGAAGGGATTCGGGAAGGTTTCATGGGGGAGGCAGTGCTTGAGGTGTATGTTGAAGTCTAGGATGGCATTGCCACTGGTGGAGGTGACAGGGAGGGCTTTCCAAGTGGTAGGGACAGCATGAGCAAAGAAAGGGAAGTGTGGTGAATGTCTGGGCCACATCCAGGCTACCTAGTGTAGAGTACATAAGGGAGTGGAATAAGAGAGGCCCCCAAACGGACGATTCAGCTGAATTTGGAAGTGTGGAGCTCCTGGCAGTGAGGAGACATTAAAGGTTGTTGACTGGAGTTGAGCTACAGGAAGGTCATGCCAATGACCTCGTTTCAGGGTCAGGTTGAAGGAAGGAGAAAGGAAGCACAGGGCATGGGCAGCTGAAGTCGTCCAGGAGACCAGCTGGGGGCCTTAAATGAGTTCATGGAGAACTGGGGCCAAAGGGAAAAGGCACCCAGGAAATCGGATCCACAGGTCTCAGAGCTGCTTGGTTCTGGGAAATGAAGAAGAAGTGAAATATGACAGGTCTCGGGCCTGGGTGTCTGAGAGAACCTAGGTGCCATTAATCAAGTTAGGGAGTCTATATTTGGGAGATATGGGGAAAAGTTGAGATGCCGGCTGAGATCATTCATCGATCCAACATCCTGTCTAAACCATCCATCCATCCATCCATCCACCCACCCACCTCTGTGTATCCATCCATCCATCTGTCCACTCACCTGTCCGTCCGTCCGTCCGTCCATCCATCCATCCATCCACCCACCCACCTCTGTGCATCCATCCATCCATCTATCCACTCACCTGTCCGTCCGTCCGTCCATCCATCCATCCATCCATCCACCCATCATCCGCCTGCCCACCCACCTCCATTTAAACATCCATCTGCCCACAGGTCACCCACCTCCACCCTCCATCTATCTACATGTCACCCACCACCACCACTAACACCTGTCTTTTCATCTCTTTGTTATTCATCCATCAATCCAGCAACTCATTCATCCATCCAAGATACACTTCTTGTGAGCCTCCGGTAGGCCAGGCTCTGGTAAAGCCCAACCATGAGCATTTGGAGATGCCTAATAATAAATATAGTAATCAGAAAAGCCCAGTGGAGGGACCTGGATTCATTTTCCTAAAGGAGAGAAATCTGAGAAGAGACTTATCATGCCTGAAGCTGTAACAGGTGCCCTGATAAAAGGGGGCCTGCTGATCAGCTGTATTCTATTCCTAGGATAGAACAGAGGACATGGGCTGCACTTGCAGCTGGAGGGAATGAGGTTAGCTTGGAGGGAGAACTACCTGACCAATGCTTGCTGGTGTCCGAAGTACTCCCGCTAATGCCCTTGGGCTGCAGCCCAGGACACGGAACCTGCGTGGGAGAGTCAGAGGGAACAGATACCCACTGGGGCATTCATGGACTAGTGGAGAAGGACTCGGGGCTGAGCCTGGTGGGTGTGGGAAGCCAAGGACCAAGGTGAGGGATCTTTAGAGGAAGGGGCCTGTGTGGGCCAAGGAAACAAACTGAGGGCGGGGATGAGCCAGGACCAAACAGCACAGCTATCTGATGGGTTGGGAGGGGATAGTTGTACTTAATTCTCAAAACCACCCTTCCAAGGAGGGCCCCCCCACTCTCCTCACCCAGCGCCCAGCCCAGCCCAGCCCTTCCCACGCTAACATTTCTCTCTCTGGCCGGGTTCTCTTGCACAACCTGACCCCTCCTGGAGTTTCTGTGCCTTTGATTTAGCCCTTGGTCCCCGCACTGAACCCATGAGCCCCCAGCCAGATTTCTTCCTCCGCAGTCCCCACATTTTCTCTGAGCCCCATCTCCTTGTGGAGACTGTCTTCCCAGGGCAGGGAGCCTCCCGTTCCCCTTGTGGAGCCGGCAGCCCCTCCTGGAGCCCCCAGTCCTTTCCCTCCTGGAGACCCGTGTCCCCTCTCTGAGCACCTTGCTCCTTGACTTAGCTGCCAGCCCTTGTTCCTAACAGAATTATGTCACTTTTCTGAACACTCATCTTCTCCCCTTGTCCTCAGGGGGTTTTCCCTCCCCCTTTGCAGAGCCCAGCTGTGCGCCCCCCCCCCCGCCGCCCCCAGTCAGCCCACCAGACCCTCCCCACAGCCTGCTCTGTGCCTGGGGGGCTTTGGGGAGGGGGGACTCTTAGGTCCCCAAGTGGGCTGGACTGGGGGCGGTGGAGACCAGCCTCTCTGGCCGCTCAGCTCAGCTTGTGGGCTGGGAGAATCTGGAGACTCTTGCTGCTTCTGGGTTAGGAAAACAATCACAAATTAGAGAAAATGCTCTAGGAAATCGCTCCGCTGTGTGAGAGGGAGGCTGCCTCGGGAGGGAGGCAAAGAGGCTCCTAAGCCAGCAATGGCTCCCTGTGGCCTCACCCATCCGCTCCAAACCATCTGCTTGGCACTAGAGGCCCCATCCCATGGTCTGACATAGTCACCCGCCGAGCCCCGACACACACCTGCTCCAGCGAAGCCTTTGCTCCCAGGTCCAATCCCGCCTGCAGGCCTTTGATACCTGGGCTGAGCTCTGCCTTCCATTTAGTCTGAATGCCCCCTCCCAGCCCTTCATGAGCCCTTGTCGGCTGTCCTGTCTCCCTGAGAGTCCCTCAAGGACAGGAACCATGTCTAGAGGCAGACAGAGGCAGACAGATCTGGGCCCCAGTCCTTCAAGCAAGTGTCTTTGATGTTCTGAGCCTCAGTTTCCTCATCTGTAAAATGGGAAGAGCGAGCCCTCCCTTGCTGGTTTGTGACTGGGAATGAGTGAGGTAATGGGTGCGCTGCTCACGGTAGGTACCAAACTGATGAAGGTGCCCTTGACCTCCTGACAGCCCACTCAGATCTTTGGGCTGCAAGTGCCAGCACGTAGCTATGAATATCCCCTTTTCAATGTCCCCCACTGCCCGCTCTGTCCTCGACTGCCCTCCATTCCCCTACTGAGAAGATGCAAAAAGAGGGTGCATGAGCTTCAGGACAAGCACTTGGCAAAGCAATCACAATGGAATCTTGACTCTTCTGGCCATCAGGCAAGACTCAGGTCAGGCCATCTTCTGTCAGGAGGAATTAGGACAGTAGCCGAGAGCCAGAATTCCTGAGACAGACTCGGAAATCCAAGCCTCGATTCCCGAGCCAGACTGTCTGGGTCTGGGTCCCTTTGCTGCTCCTCTCTAGCTGCGTGCCCTTGCACGGTGACTTAACCTCCTCGGTTTCCCCATCTGAAAAGTGGGGATGATCTTCACAGTACCTGCTTCCCAGGGTCATGGTGAAGAGTAAATGCATGAATGTTTGTACAGGGCTTAGAACAGTGCTGGGCTCTAGTAAGGCCTATAAAAGGATTTGTTCTGTAAAAAATGATGGGGAGGCAAGGACATAGGGGTGGGCAGCAGGGGAGCTCGAGCAAGATAGGAAACGGGCTTGCAGACTTGAGTTTTTGCAGAGCAAGGGCTCAGCCAGCTGCTAGTCCAATCGGGCGCTTTCCGAGTAAGGAGAGCACGGGATGTTCTTGAAGGAACAAGGCTTTTTCTGGAGACCACTTGAGTGCCTCATTTGCAGAAGGAGGGGCAGAGGAAGGCTGCACCTGGAGCAGGCTCTGCAGATGGCAGTAGGGACAGGGGTCCTGGGCCATTGGCTGTTACCACTGAGCCTCCCGGGCTTCACCTGCCCTTTCTCCAGCCCAGGGGTGGCTCCGGACCCACCACTCTTCCCATCAGTGAAAGGCGAGGCCCGTTGCCTTCTCTCCTTGATGAAGGGTGACAAAGACACTTTGTCAGGGGCTCTCAGAGAAATCCCTCCTGCTGTCTAGCTGAGCCAGGAATGGAGGGGTGTCCCGCAGCACCCCCTCTGCCCCCCATCTACCCCAGCCCTGCCTGGAGCCAGCCCAGTTCCAGAGTGTCTGCTCTGAGCCAGGCCTGTGCTGGGCCCCTGGGCGGGCACTGTGGACCACACACAGTCCTTGACCTTGAGGAATTGGGGAGAAACAGCCAACTCCTGGCGTTCCTTTTCTCCTTGGCCTCAGTTTCCTCACTGGACCTTTCCCTTTCTGCCCAGTGGTCCTCCTTCCAAGACTCCTCCGACCGCAGAGGAGGGGAAGGGCCGCCCTGGAGGAGAGAGAGTTTGTACAAACTGGGGGCACGGCGGGAACTTCTGATTGGCTGGTCAGGGCCATTCTTTTCCCCGGTTGCCATGGCAGCCACTTCCTGGGGTTGTCAGTGATGAAACTCATAATATTGTTTTCAAATAATCCGTGTAATTGAAATAACAATTGAGCTGTTAACTCGTCTCTCACACCCGGGCATGGACACGTCCTCTTCTCCTACACCGTCCTCCCCAACCTCCTCCTCTCTGAGGCTCTGGCCCCTTCCTTGGGTAGGAGGAGGCTTCCTGATAGCATCCTAGAGACTCTGGCCCCCAAAGCTGAACCGGAACTCTGAAACTGGAAACCGGCTCCTTTTGTACCCAGAGGCACAGAGGCCGTCAGAACTTTGCCCAGAGTCACACAGGAAGGACTGCAGCCCAACTGGGACACAGAGTTCTGTTATCCAGTGGAAGTTAGAGTTGATGTGTTGGTTTGAGGGACTGACCTGAAAACCACAGAGCCCTCCCCTTCAAAGGACTTGATCTTGTAGGCGTTCTTACCCTATTTTACAGGTGAACAAACTGAGCCCCGAGAAGTTAAGCTTCCGACAAGCATTCTTGCAACTTTTCAGAAAATAGCTGCTGGAGGGCTAGATCTCAAAGAGCGCAGGAGCTTCTCTCCCTCTGTCACCACTGCCCCCCAACTGGGAGCAGAGACCTGCTTTCTTCAGTGGGAGAACTTCCCGGAAGAGAGAGTTGAGGACAACTGGGGGATAGCAGTGGCCTAGAGGAAGGGGAGGACAGATGCCTGGAGGAGATAAGAGCAGGAGGGAATTCTGAAGTCCTGGCCGTCAGCCCACCATCCACCACCAGGAGCTTGGGTCTGAGCTTGGGTCTGAGGCTGCGTAAGAGCATAACATGGGAAGAATGCTGGTCCCTGCCTGGTCCTCAGCCTGGGATGGACTGAAAAATGGGAGAAGCAAAGATTTTCTACCATCCCTTGTCTCCGTGCGCACGCGGGATACAGGTCTGCACAGACAGCTCCCTGTAGTGGCGGCTCCACGGAGGATAAAAGCATTTTTTAAATAGCGTCTGGTCTCTGTCCAAGGCACTCGCTGGGTCTGCAGACTGCGGGGGTGGCTGGGGCGGCAGGCACTTGCTGGGAGTGGGGGTGGGGGCCGTCTTCTGAACGTGAGACTGGGTGACAGCGAGAGGTTGGCTTCCTTCCCTGGATTCTAGAGTGCTGGAACCGCTCAGGGTCTTGGCAACCATCTCCTCCTGCCATTCATTCATTCTTATTTATTCAACATTTATTGAGCACCTACTCTGTGCCAGGCACTATGTGGGCCATGAGGATATAAGGATTAGGGACACCCAGTCTCTATCTTCAAGGACTCTTCTATTCTACAAGGGAAGACACATATACACACAGACACACATGCGCACACCCAACACCCGCTGGTGCTCTGTAGGGTTAGCAGGTGGTAAGTACTAAGGGAGCATGGAGGAAGAAGTAATTGACTCTTTTTGTAGGAATAAGAAAAACCTCCTGGAGCAAATGACTTGGGCTCAGTTTTTTTTTTTTTTTTTTTGCAAGATTTTATTTATTTGAGAGCAAGAGAGAGCACAAGTAGGAGGGAGGTGCAGAGGGAGAAAAAGAAGCAGATTCCCTGCTGAGCAGGGAGCCCAATGTGGGGCTCCATCCTAGGACCTTAAGATCATGACCTGAGCCAAGGGCAGACCCTCCACCGACTGAGCCACCCAGCCACCCCTCAGTCTTGAAGGATGAATAGGAGTTCTCCCAGTGGCCAGTGGGGTGAGTAGTATTTCAGCGGGGACAGTGTAAGAAAGACAGGGAAGTATTCACAGTTGAGAGAAGTTCTGTTGGCTCCAATGTTGGCTGCCTTTGAGGAAACTGCGTTCTAAAGAGGGGTAGTGACTTGCCCAAAGTGACAACTCGAGTTGGAGCACAGCCAGAACCAAAACTCATGATACGTCACTTTGTCCAAAACCCAAAGCATCAGAGCTAGTTGAGGCTTTGAAAGACTCTGGCCCAAACTTCCCATTTTGCAGATGGGGAAACAGAGGGTCGGGGATGTCCTGTAATAAGGATGTGGCAGAGCAGGAATTTGAACGCTGGGCTCTCTGGTATCAGAGCCTGAGTGACCAAAGCTGGGGGTGGGGCGAGTGCGCCCTCCGCTCAGCGTGACAGCAGAGGGCGCGGGCAAGGACAGGCTGCCCCCGTGGGACTTGTGCGAATGGCAGGACAGGCAGCCTGGGCCGGCCCCGGGCCCACTGTTGGCACCGGCGCTGGCGCAGGAGGAGCGAGAGTCCAGCAGGAGAGCTTGGCTGTGAGACCTTTTTCTTGGCGCCGTGGGCCTGAGTCCTGCTTGCAGTCCTGCCCCCGATTCTCTGAATGACCTTGGCTGGGACGTCACCCCTCTCCAGGGCTTCGTTTCCACCCCCATCTTTGTCTTAGCAGCAGCTCCTTGCTACTCCCCGGGACGGTTGTCCTTAATAGTGGGGGTGGGGACCCTGGGGGACACTTGGCAGTGTTTGGACAATTTTGGCTGTCACAGTTGAGGGACAAGGGTGCCACTGACATCCTATAGCATGCAGGACAGCCCCCACTGCGGAGAATGTTCCAGCCCCAGTGCCAAGGTGGAGAGGGCCTGGGGCTTGTTTGTGAAGATGAGATGAGGCCACTAGCGTGGGCACCAAGGGCTCGGGGGGGGGGGGTGCGCCCCAAGCTGTAAGGCAGGGGAGCAGAAGTGGCCTTCAAGTCTGGCAGACGTGGCTGGGTTGAGAAGTACTTAACCTCGCCAGGACTTCATCCCTGGACCAGGGGCGGTAATAACCTTACCTATCCCAGGAGGCGGTGGAGAGGGTATGATGAGGTCACCGATGCAGATGGCCCAGAAAGACAGCCACACAGCAAGTAGGGGGACCCCCACCCCAAGCCCCTCCACTGCAGACACAAGCCCTGAGCCTCTAAGCGCCAACACGGGGGGCCAGCCCTGCCACTCAGACCCATGAGATCCGAGGCAACGTACGTTCTCTGTGCCTCAGTTTCTCATCTGTACAATGGGAAGGACAGCAGTAGTGATCCCACGGGCTTGGTGGGCACTGGGAGTGGCATAGAGTAAGCGCTCTGTGCCATCGGCCACTCCTCCTTCTCCTTCTGTTGTTGCTGTTATGGGGGTTCTGTCTGGAACGAGGACCGAGGACCGCACTGGCCTCTCCGGGTGCCATCTCCCCATGGCCGTCCGCCCATCCCTGCCCCCTGGCCGAGCCTCCTGCAGACCCCGCTGTGGTGGTCGACCACCCCGCCTGGCTGCCGACCTCCCTCCCCACAGCCCGCACCCTGCCTGTGGGTGATTCTAGGATGCTGTTCTCCGCCCCCAGAGCCAGGGGGAGCTAAGAGCAGCTGCACAGGGTGGATGTGGGCACCTGCACCTCCCTCCCTAACTCGGGCCCCATCACACCAGCCGCTGGCCCTGAGCACTCACATCTGAGCCCTGGCCCTCCTGGATGGGCGCCAGAGAACAGACAGAACTCGAAACAGGCTTCCTCAGCTTCAGCACTTTGGACAGGTGGGACCCGATCATTCTTTGTTGGGGGGCGGGGGAGGCGGCGTCTCTGTGTTTCGTAAGTTACTTAACAGCATCCCTGGCCTCCGCTCTCTAGGTACCAAGAGCTCCCTTCCTCCTTCAGTTGCAACAACCAAAAATGAGCACAGGCATTGCCAAGTGTTTCTTGGGTGGCCAAATCGCCCCTCATGGAGAACCACTGTTCTAGAACTTTGCTATGAAATGTGAGTGTATGTTTTAAAGCGTCCTGGCAGAGAAACGTCTAAAACCTAACGAATGTCCTCAATTCAGGCCCCTGATGGCGCCCTCAGCTTTACCCCATTTTCCGACCAAAGCTCCAGTCCTTGATCCAGCCCCCAAGCCAGCTGGTCACAAGCGTCAGGCCCGAATCCCAGACTCTCGGGCTCAACCAGAAACCCTGAAGCTGAACCTCAAATCCAAAATTTCAACTTATTCTCAACCTCAAATCCTAATCCTTAACCCTTAACTTGTTTCAAAACTTTAGATTCCTTAACCTCAAACCAAATTCTTTTTTTTTTTTTTTAGATTTTATTTATTTATTTGACAGAGAAGTCACAAGTAGGCAGAGAGAGAGGGGAAAGCAGGTTTTCTGCTGAGCAGAGAGCCCGATGCGGGGTTCGATCCCAGGACCCTGAGATCATGACCTGAGCCGAAGACAGAGGCTTAACCCACTGAGCCACCCAGGCACCCCAGAACTCTTGGTCCAAAGGTTAGCCCCAGTAAGAAACCTGCACTTTTAGATCCTTCTAGCACCAGCTCCTAAAATCCAGTCCCTGTCCCTCTGGCCTCCAGAGAGTCTCTGACTCAAGGTTCCAGTGTCTTCCCTCCAAAGTAGCCCTAGGTCATGGGGGAGAGGCAGGAAGAGCTGCAGGAATAAGAGGCTCCAGGAGGCAATTCTTTCTGTCTCATAAGGCCTCTCAGAGCACCCCAGGCAACCCATCTGGAAATTCTATTATTTATCCATTTGTTTGTTCAGACATTTAATGGATACCCACTCTATGTTCTAGTCTTGAACACCGGAAAAGCAAGGACAAGTTGGACTCTACTGCTGCCCACTGTCCGGTGGGGGAGACAGAGAAGTAGACGAACAAGTAGATAGTTAAAGGCAGTGGTTCCTGCATCATTCGAGAAATAACCACTGAGCACCCGTGTCCTTGCCAAGCACTGTTCTAAGTGCTGGTGATACAGCACTGAGCACAAAGGCAAAGCTTTTACACAGAGAGCTCCCATGAAAGGGCAAGGAGGCAGATCAGAATTAAGTGAAGTGTAAAATACCACAGTGCAAAGTTCTAGGTGGGGAGGGAAGCAGGCTGAGAAGACGGGGAGGACAGGAGATGGAGGAGATGGTCTAGCTCAGGTTGTCAGGGCAAGCCTCACGGCGCTCAGCCAAGCAAGCCAACCTTTAAAGGAAGGAGGAGAGGGATCCAGGCAGATATCAGGGGCATGGGTGTTCCAGGCAAGAAGACCAGCAGGTGCAAAGGTCCTGAGGTGGGAACATGCCTGTTATAGTCAGAGAAGAGCCAGAAGGCCAGGGTGACTGGAGTGGGGGGTGGGGATGGTAGGAGATCAGCAAAGTAACAAGAGGCCAAGTCATGTTGGGTCTTATGAGTCATTTTACTCAAAGACAAGAAACAGAAGGAATTTAAGAGGAGGAGTGTTATGATCTGATTTATGTTATGACATCATGACCTAGAACAGTCTGTAGGGGGCAGAGGGAGAAGCAGGGAGATGGGTGAGGAAGCCATCACTGGGGTTGCAGTCACTGGGGTAAGAGATAGATGGTGGTGGCTTGGACCAGGCTGTTAAAAATGGTGAGAAGGGTCAGATTCTGGGTCTATTTTAAGGTAGAGCAGGCGGGATTTGCCGATGGATTGGATGCTGGGGGGTGAGGCAAAGTCAGGAATGACTCCAGGGTTTTTGGCAGAGACTGCTGGAAGTTGCTGGAGTTGCCGGATACTGAAAAGGGGAAGCTGGACAAGGAGTGAGTGTAAAATTTGTTTTTTATTTTATTATTATGTGTGTGTATGTTGGGGGTAGAAGTCAGTAGTTGAGTTTCCGGTGTGATGAGTTCGGAGTGCATTGGAGACCTGCAGGCAAGGGGAGGGAGGAGGCGAGGATGCCGGCCCGGACAGCCGCTGGACCCACACTCTTGGAGGTCCACAACGCATCGCTGGCCTTTCAAGCCATGGGATTGCACGCGGTCACCTCGGGAGTGGATGTTGATGGGGAAGAGGAGTGACCCAAAGACTAAGCCTGGGACCCTCCAACCTACAGAGGGAGATGAGGTGAAGGCAGCAAAGGGGAAGGAGCCTTGAGGTCACGCAGGCGTGGGGAGCTGGGAGAACCGTGTGATGTCCCGTCTCTTTGCTGTCTTTGCCACCCTTCATGAGGTTGTGAATTCCTAAAAAGAACTTGATCCACAGGAGGGAGAGGCCCAATCTGGGATAGCCAAGGAAGGCTTCATGTATTGGAAGTGAGGTCAGAAGCTGGCTGTGAGTGAGTCATTTAAAAATCCCCCCATCAGACAAGACTGGGGAAGTGCATTCCAGGGAGAAGGAACAGCATATGCAAAGGCTCAGAGGCCTACAGCCACCAGGACATGCAAATGGAGCTCATGGTCCCCGACACTCCACTCTCTCCCTCTGTCCCCCATGTCACCAGTGGGCCATCCTAGAGGCGTCCCTGACAGGTGCAGGGGGTTCTGTGTCCTGGGGGTTCTGCCTCCTGTTCATCCATAGGAGCAGGCCTCTCCTCTCCACCCTCACTGCCCCCAACTCACCTAGACAGTAGCCTCTTCTCCTGTCTTCCTCTTTCTTTCTCAGCCATTCCAGGAGGGTCCCCGCTGGGCAAGGGGGGCCAGTCTACTTTGCACACACAGTGTCCTAGGTGAGTTGGAAAACAGAATATGGTTCCTGCCACTCTTCTGCCTCAGAAGCTTTCCATCACTTACCATCGCGAGGCCCTGTGTCCTCGGCCCCATTCCCCCCTACTTCTCCTAACCCATTACCTCCTACTGCCTCTCAACAACCTGGGCATTCAGCCAGCCTCAGGACCTTGACCCATGCTGTCCCCTCTGCCGGACGGCTCTGCCCTCCCCATGCCCACTCCACTGCCACTTCACTTAGCATCACTCACTCATCCCTCCCAACCGGGAGAGTTGGACTTCTACAGGGGACCCTTCCCCAGACCCCGAATGGGGCTGGCCCTCCTGGTTGATACCCCGTTTTCTCCCTGGACCTTTCTTTTGTAGCCATCACCATGCGATTTAATGAAGTCGTGAATTAACGGTAATAATAACTCATGGTTATTGAGTACCTCACGCTCAACAATAAATGGTAGTAAGCGTATTACATCTTTTCATATATTTTTAGTTACTTCTTCCTACCACCCTCCGAGGTGGCTACTATTATTATTCCCATCCTACAGAGCAGGAAACCGAGGCCCGGAAGAGGTTCTGCGTGCAACGTCACAGACACAAAAGAGGCAAACTGGGATGTGGACTCAGGCAGCTTGGCCGCAGAGCCCACAGATGTGTCTTTTCTGCTGGATGTTCAACCCCACAAGACGAGGAACCTTGTCTCTCTTGTTCATAGCTTTGTCCCCAGCATCCTTCAGAGAGCTCAGTAAATGTTGAATGAATGAATGAATAAGTGAGGAGGAACTGGAGCCGAACACAGGCTTGGCGGTGTGGGAGAGCGAGCAAGGAAGCTGAAGCAGGAGACAGAACCCCCGAATGGCATGGCAGTCGGATGAGGCCAGAGTTGGCTCTGGGGGCCCCCGGACCCCTGGGGCTTTCTGGAGCAGAGGAAGGCGGAGCTCAGATAATTATGTTAGAAAGAGCCCGCTGCTGGCTGGTGTGGAGGAGGGCCAAAGGTGGGGTCCTTCCTTGCCCAGCAGCCAGGCAAGATTGGCACCTGCCCCCTCCCACTTGGCCCTATTAGCATTCCGCATGTGGCTTGGGCTCCACAATTAACACAAAGGTACAGTCATTCATTCTGACTGGCGGACTCGGGGGATCAGCCGATCGGGGGCTGGCTGCGCGGGGCTTCTGCTGGGAAGGCATGTCACAGCACAGCGGCCACCGAAATGAAAAGCTATTAATAATGATCCTGGAACTTCACTCCCATCAGCTGTTTGTTTAAAGGTGTTCGGTACTCGGAGCCGCCTGATTTATGTGGGCAATAACGCGCCCCGGTCGGTCCGCACTTTTTAAAGCAGCGCTAATGGGGTGAGACCGAGACCCCGGGGGGATGCTGGGGAATAAGGCTTGAAGGCCAGGCCTGGTCAGGCTCAGACCTCACCTCCCTGCCCAGCACCCCCTAAAGAGGCCCTGCAGATGGCAAAAAGGAGAGAGGCAAAGGAGCCAGGGAGGCTGGGTTCAGACCGAGGGGCTCCATTTGACCAGCCTGAGCATGCTCTTTGCTTCCCCGAGCCTCAGTTTCCCCATCTGCACTTGGAGGGAAAGAACACGCACCTTGCAGGGGTGATAAAAAGACCTATGAGAAGCACAGAGTTAGTACTCAGGAATAGCTTCGGTTTCTCCCCTCTCTCTTCTCCTAATAGAAAACTGTCCCTACCACCTACAAAAACCATCTCCACCACCTTTCTCCAGAAAGGAGAAGCATTCGGTCCTCGTAAGTGTTTATCAAGGGTCTATGGTGGTGTTTGACATTTAGATTTCAGAAAGGCTCAGAACAAGAGAGAAAGAGACATAACATGGTGCCCACTTTCACGACGAGAAAACAGACTCCGAGAAGGAAAGAGACAAGTCTAAGGTGACCCAGCTCAGAGACCACCACCCTGTGAGTTCCCCACGGGTCGAGGGTTCATCTGTTTTGTCCACTACTGAATACCTCGCCCTTTGCAAATGCCTGGCCCAAAATAGGAACACAATGTACATCTGTTGATTTGAAAACAAAAAGGGTCAGAACCCTGTATCTTCGACTTGGGGGCGTACTTGCATTTCTACTATTTAACCACATGGGGGGCATAGTGAGAAGAGCTGGGTCCTGGGGCGCCTGGGTGGCTCAGTCCGTGAAGCGTCTGCCTTCGGCTCAGGTCATGATCCGAGGGTCCTGGGATTGAGCCCCACATTGGGCTCCCTGCTCAGTGGGGAGCCTCCTTCCTCCTCTGCCTCTTCCCCTGCTTAAGCTCTCTCTCTCTGTCTCTGTCAAATAAATAAATGAAATCTTAAAAAAAAAAAAAAGAAGAAGAGCTGAGTCCTAGCTCTTAGGTAAGCTACTTAATGGGGCCATTGAATCAAATGACTCTGGGGAGGAGTTTCTCAACCTTGACACTGCTGTCAGCCTGGCTTGGATGGTTCTCGGTTGCGGGGCTGTCCCGTGTACTGTAGGGTGGTCAGCAGCCTCCCTGGCCTCCACCCGCTAGAGGCCAGGCGCTTCACCCTGGTTGGACAAGCAGAAATGTCCCCAGACGTTGCAGATGTCCTGTGGGGGGCAAAATCACCCCTGCTTGACAACCGCGGCTCTAGGTGCTCTCTCCAAATGGGGCACAAATTCTGAACAGCAGAGGTTTCCCTTATGGTTGGAGGTACAGAGGGGACACAAGACTTGAATGTGCGACCTAGCCTGTGACCAGAGGGGAAATGTCATATTGACATTTTCGCAAAGTCCTGTCTTTCCACTTGGCTTGTGAAAGAGCAGTTCTTGTCCTTGCCAGAGCCAATCACCAGGCACTTTCCGCTGCCGGCGCGGACCTGGTTCACCCAGCGTTCACTGGGTGTGCAAGGCTAAGCTTCCCACAATGCACCGCGGCTAGAAGTGGGACCACTGGGCCCCCTCTGGGTTCAAAGGTGAGGGAGAAAGCCGAGGCTGTCGGGGATGAAGGCCAGGAGCGATCAGGCCGGAGTCCAGGAAGGCTCCGGAGGGTTTGGAGAGACAAGGGGAAGCCAGCGGCAGGTCAGGGGGCAGCCACAGCCTAACAGATATGAGGCAGCAGACGAAGTGGCAGAGGAGAGTGAGGGAGAAAATAGCCTGTACCCATCTGGAAAGGGCAGACACCAGGCCAGCCTTCCTTTTCCAGTAGGCTCTGCTCCCACTTTCCCACCTGGGGACCCCCCCCCCCCCGCAGGGGACCCCATTTCAACTGGCTCCAAGTCATCCCCTCTGAGCACCCCCCAACCCTGGACTCATTACACAGAGGGGCAGAAACGGTGTGTGCCTCGGTGGGGGACACCCTGCGCTCCAGGGTGACCAAGTCACGTGACCGAAGGCACTGTTCAGAGCCTTGAGTGACTGGAACTGCACAGGCTCTGAGCAGAGAACCGAACACCGGCCCGTACCAGGAGGCCAGGCTGAGCTCCCTCAGCTCTGCCTCGGAACCTCCCATCTCTGCCCATATAGGATAGGACGCTGACACTCGACCCTGGCATCCACCCCCTGGGGCTCCGGGGTGGGGGGGGGGGCGATGGAGATAAAGTGTGCCTTCAGCGCAGCTTGCACCAGCAGGCAAGCAGTGCGTGTTACCCTGGCTTCCCTAGAGGATCTAGAAGGTGCTGAAGTTGGAATTCCCTGCGGTGTGTCCCGGATCCTGGCAAAGACGTCTGTCTTTCCAGATGTTTAGGGACGTTGTCTGATGAGTGCTCTGTCCCCCCCACCGCCGATCTGGGGCCAGGGCCCAGGAGCGCAGAGGCCGATGGAGATGCACTGGATCCAAACACAGCAGGTTCACTGAGCATCTACTCTGGAGAGGCCCCCGAGCTCAGGCTCCCAGGGCTCTTTGTCCTGCGTGGGTGGGGTGGGGGCCTGGTGTAAGGGGGAGCCCTGGGACATCCAGCTGCCCTGCATTCCCAGGGACCTGGGTCTGTCGCTCCAACCCAGCCCGGCGGGACCCCTGTTGGTGCGTTCAGGCGGCTTGTCATTACCAGATCCATTTTCTTATCTCCTACCATATCTATTTTTCTAATTCTTACTTAACGAGCTCCCCTGAAAATAAGAAAATCATTGGAACAATTTCCTTAAGTGTGAAAGATTAGTCTGAAATCGGCATTAAGGGGACTAATTACCTTCATTCTCCCACCTTTCCGAGAGCCGTTTGTTAACTGCTGGGACTCATTCATCTGAAGCTCAGGAAAGTCAGGCAACCTTCGCTGTGCAGGGCTTCTCCACGCCCGTTTTCACTCACAGGACGTGTGTGTGCACGTGTGTGTGTGTGTGTGTGTGTGTGTGTGTGTGTGTGTGTGTGTGTGAAAGAGAACCAGAGAAATGGAGCATGGGACGGGCAAGAGCAGAATGTCCTGTGGGCGGGGCTGGGAGGGGAGGGATCCAGTTCAGCTTGGGGGTTGGGGGGAGCGGTGAGCCGGCAGCACAAGGTCTCACAAGCTCTCAGAGACCTAGGTTCTCTGTCACTGATTCACAGAATGACTTTAGGGGAAGTCACTGTTTCTTTGGGCCTCAGTTTGCTCATCTGTAAAATGAGTGTCGTTTCTTGTCGCTCCAGGAGCAGCCCTGTGTCTGGCATTCACTGAGGCCCGTCACCTTACAGGGGACCCCATGCACCCTTCCTCCTCACTGTGGCCCCGGGGTAGCTGTTCCCCTTAGTGCCGTGTACTGAGCAGAGAGAGGAGGACCAGAGAGGTTAGGTAACATGCCCCCATCACACAGACAGTGAGTTCAGAGCTGGAGAACTGGGACCAGAGTCTGTCCAGTTCTGGAGCTCACGTCCTGTCCACTCTCCCCGGATTCTAGACCTCCATCTGCTCCCAGAATCACACTCCCAGTGAACGTGGAGTCTGAAAACCTGGGCTCCAGGGGCACTTCGCGTTCATATCAGTGGTGTGACCAGAGACACATCCAGGCATCTCTCTGAACCTCAGTTTTCTGCTCTCTAAAACGGGCATGGCTGTCACGCTCCTTGCCTTGGAAGGATGTGGTGAGGCCCACGTGTCAGAATGCATCCTGGAAACTGAAATGTGGGGTGAAAAAGTAAAAGATGGCAACGGAGAAGCTCATGTGAGGGAGGAGGACCCCGAGGGGCAAAGACTTGCCCAAGAGCAGGTTCTGAGTATGTGCACGGTGGAGACAAGAACCCAGGTCTCCGGACGCCCAGCTCCCCTACCCCTGGTCAGCTGCTCCCTCTCCTGTTCCCAGAGTTGAGGGGGCTCCTTTCAGAGCAACATGAAGGTTTGTGACCAGGGATCAAGTGGACAACTGGTGACAACCAGAGAGAGGCAGGGCTCCAGAGCTCGGGGTCCGGGGTTGTGCCCGGCGTGGGGGAGGGGGGTTCCCCCCATCTCCCGGGAGAGCTCATTGGGGGAGGCGGATAAGCTCCGAGAAGACGACGGGAACATCTTCCATTTTCCATTTAACCACCCGATATTGAATTATAAATAATTCATACACCTGCCAAACATTTGATTAAAAGAACCCAATTCACACTGCATTTGTCAAGGGGTAAGAATTGCATTTGGTGTTTTTATTTTAATCTGTCCTTTAACTCTTTTACGAATATTTATTTATACTTGGCTGTCAGGTTTTATTCTATTTGCCCTGATTTTATTCTGGCTGTAGCTGGCATTTTTTCCTTTCCCTTTTTATTTTGTCACTTCTGCCTGGTAGTCATGCATCTGAGAGCCCAGAGGTAATAAATAAGGAAGCGAGACTCCTTCTCCGCTCCCTCCATGCTCTCGTGCCCCACCCCCATCTCCGCCCACTGTTTACAGACCCCTTTCTGCCCAGCGCCGCTCCCCACCCGGCCAGGGTCTAACCTGGCAAGTCCCGGTGTGTTGGGTACATCACACACACATCTCTGCTCCCGACCTCTGCCCGCACCCTTCCCCTGCTGTCCTTCTTCCTCATTGCCAAGCAGAGAGTAGGTAGGTCCTCCATAATTATTTTTTAAATGAATAAATGAAGCGACATCATTAAAATCATCAGTATCAGTGTCTTTGGGGACAGAAAGGAAAGTATTGTTATTCATCAAGTCTGGTGATGAAAACAAGCTGTCACAGTGGACCTCAGAGATCCATGAGCTCTAAACCCCCGCTCTGCTACCCAGCCGCTTTGTGAGTTTCGGTGAGATGCCGCGATCGCCTAGGTCTACCTCCCCCCGGGGTCTGTAAAAGGCGTGTATAAAAACATCAGAGATTGAGACAAGACTTAGTGGATGTGTCCAGCACATAGTAAGCTTTCGAAAAATGGCAGGTGTGTTTTTACTAGAAGCGGTAACCTCCCTCCCCCACAATGTCCTATTCCCACCTGCCTTTCCTGCTTTTCCCTTGAATCTGAAGTTACAGGCGTGTGTGATATTATCCTGAATGCCGGGTGTAGGTCAACAGACGCGTCTGTGACAAACAAGAAAAAGAGAGCTGGCCATTCCCTTTAGCTGGCTACCCGCTTTTGCAATAATGTGCTGTATTTGTCGGAGGGCTTACACGGGTCGGTTTTGTGAGTTGACATAAAAACTTGTTTCTGCCAAGTGATTCAGGTGAGCTGGGAATTTGCTTGAGACCTGTGTTGATGCTTCCTGAATACAAAGGGGCAGGGATGTTGTATGCCCAAGAAAGGCTGTGGCCATGACAATGAGATCAGGGTGGATGTATCTGAATTATTTTTTTCAGTTTACAGAATACATACTCGTATACATCACGTGTTTTTATCTCTGTCTCCTTTAAAATCCTGGCATCTTTCAAAAATCGAGTCCAGCCACCCACCCTTTTCCTGGCTTCCCCTCTGTCCCCTAGATATCTCAGATGAGAAGGGACCTCAGGGCTCTTACCTGAGCTGTTCACCACAGCACCGTCACAGGTGTCTCTGCCTCTGGGCTGGTCCACTCGAATCCACACTCCACACTGTGTGTTCTTTCTGAGATTGACCTCACCATGTCACTCTCCTGCTTAAACCTTCAGTGGCTCCCCATTATCCTCAAGGTAGAGTTCAAAATGGCCCTAATAACCTAACCCCAGGAATCAGCTAGGATCCCGAAGGACCCTTGCTGATGAGGACTGTTTAGACTGTGGTGACTATCTTTTTTCACCGATAATCTAATCCCATGAGAAGCCAAGCCCCAAGCTTCCCTGGGCACCACCTGATATCGAGCGCTGTGCCTGACAGAGGGTTCCAGGGTGAGTAAGACCCCTGCTTAGAGCTGAGAAGGCCGTGGGAACAAAAGAGCAGGAACTAACAGTCGTGAGTGCTTATTACTAGGTATACTTTGTGCACAGAAACCTGTAAACTCAGTATTACTTTGCAGAGCAAGGAAGTAGCCAGCTCAAGGTTGCCAGCTGGCAAGTAACAGAACTAAGGTTCAAGTCCAGGTCTCTCTGAGACCAACAGCCAGGGTCTATCCTTAGCACCATACTACCTCCCAGAAACTCGTAGGCGAGGGTCTCAAGAGAGAAGGCAGTCTCCGAACCATGAGGCTGAGGTCTTTGGGGCCAGCTCAGGTGGGGCTATAGGGCTTCTGCTTGGAGACGACAGGGATTTTGTCCCTGAGAGGGAGCTTAGCGGCGGGATGTGGCCCCATTGTCATTATCCTGATGACCAGACTGGCCGGGAGACCATCCAAAAAGCATTCACCCCAGAGCCTGAAGCAGTAGAAAGTAGGGCCAACCTCGAGAACCTGACAGCCTCAGGCTTGAATCCCTAGCTCTAGCGCCACCCCACCTGTGTGACCTGGGACAACCGCTTCACCTCCCTGTGCCCCGTCTCCTCCTCAGGAGACACTGTAGTCCATCCATCTCAAGTCTTGTTGAGAGGCTGGCGTAAGGTCATGTGGGTAAAAAAAATACTCTGTCAACTAGAAAATGAATTACATACTCTCTGTGCACATATAATTTGATCCTCCGAACAATTTAGTGAAATAGGCAGGCCGGGATTTTTTTTTTAAGTTAATTTCTTTTCAAAAATTAATTTTAATTTTATAAGAAATACCCGAACCCATCCTCTTAGAAATCAGGACCCTGCCGGCGAAGCCAAGGACCCGTCTCCAGTCTGGCCTCTTTTTTCCCACCTTCTCGGGGGTCACTCGTCCCATGAGCTGGGTATGTAGCCCCACACCCTGTTTTTATACTTGGGCGTACAAGATACGCACCCTTAGAAAATTAGTAGCATTGTTTTGTGTTTTTTAATATAAATGGATTCGTCCTAGATGTATCATCATTCTGCAACCTGCTTTTTTCTCTCCAACAATGTTTTTGAAAGCTATCAATGTTGATCTATATAGCTCGGGCTTATTCCATTTAAGTGGCTATATTCCATCGTGCGAATATACTCCATTTTTATTTGTCCACTCCCTTACTGAGAGGCATGTAGAATGTTTTCCCTTTTCCCCTTATTATCAGCAGCGCTGTGGCGACTGTTCTATCTCCTAGAACATGAGCTGGTGTTTCCCTCGTACAGACTTCCAGGTTGCGGGTTTCAGACATTTTCAATTTTCGTAGATGCGGGTGCAGCTTGTTAATGAGACTTATCAGATACCGAGCTTATGTTATATGGTAGGATCATCACGTGCGTCGCCTCATTGAACCCTTGGAGTAAAACCACGTGGGCGCAATGATCACGTCCACGTCTCAGATGAGAAGGCTGAGACCCAGAGCCCCGAGGGATTTCCTGATGGCCATGGAGCTGGATGGGGACAGAGTGTGGACCGGGACCTGGCTGTTTGAGGGCAGGAGTATCTAGGAAAAGCAAATGAGGCCATACTGAACCCAGAACCCACAAAATTCCCAGTGGCAGTCATCTTCAGGTGATATGAAGGGATTCCAGGTCATCTCTGGACCAGGACACTCGTCTTGTCGGCCAGGAGAACCGCCTCACCCCTCATGAGGTTTCCTTTAAGGCAGATGTCGGGGCTGAGGCATCAGGGGCACAGACTGGCAGGCACACTGAACCCTGCGATCCTAGGATCCCTTCGCCGTGCTGGGCCTCTTACGAACCTGGACATCCAGCCCGGCCTCCTCCCAAATCTCCCTCTTCTGATCTCCCCACCCCACGCTGTCGGATTTTCTCCCCACCTGTCTGCCATCCCCTCCTCCACCTGCCCCTTCATTTGTTAAAAATACCATTACATTAAAAAAAAAAAAAAAAAAAAAAACCCAAGAACAAGGAAATATATAGAGAAAAAACATGTAGACATGATTTTGAATCTCACCAACCACTCATTCTCCCGTTGATGTTTTTTGAGAAATAGATGCAGCCCAAGAATCACACGTCTGGGAATATGTGTAGGAGGAGGGTCCCTCCCAACCCCGCCCCCCCACCCCGCTCCCCGGAGGTGAACCCTGTTCACACTTTCTCCGAATTCCTTCTAGAAAAATATTTTGTCCATACCCCAGCACCTATGTTGGTCTGTGATTTTATTTACTGTGAAGAGATGGTGCCAACACCCTGTTTTCTTTGCCTGCCCCCCTGGATATCTTGGGGGCTCCCCTGGGCCTTTTCTCACTCCTCAGTCGGTTCTCCAGCTGTCTCAACCACCATCCGGTGGTGTCTTTGGGGGCATGACACCCAAGTCACTTGCTGTCACCTTTAATTTCTTCTCTGGATTCCGGACCCCCATATTCAACTGTCCTGTTGGCATCTCCACTTGGGTGGTCCCCAGAGCCTCACACTTTTTGTGGGTGTAGCATCTTCCTGCACAAATTGGCTTCCCTCTTTCTCCCTCCCACCCCCAGCCCTGTCTCCCCAAATGGCTGTGCCTCTCCCCCAAGCCAGCAGCCTGGGGATCACCCTGGAAAGCCGAACGTCAGCTGTAGAGTGCGTCTGAATCCTGGCTGTGCCCCATGTAGGTCACTGAGGCTCCCTGAGGCTCAGACCCCTCATGTAAGTCTGTGGATTAAGAGACAATACTGGCCAGGCGCTCGGAGCCTTCCCTGGCACATAGTATCTGCTCAGCAAATTCTGCAGCAGTTATTACCATCCACAATCCCTCCCTTTCCCCAGCGCCTGTGTTCCATCAGTCACCCCCAACCGGCCATTCTCCCAGCAGGAGTGCCGTGAAGCCTTCTGCCCAGCCTCCCCCAATTCAGCACCAGTGCCTCCAATCTGTTCTGCCCTTGGCAGCTGGACAGCTGTCACTCTCCTGTTTAAACCCTCCAGCGATCACTAACACGTCTGAACTCCAGGCTCTCTTTCGTGGCGTAAGGCCCAACAGAGATGCGGCTGGAATGTCCCAGCTGTTTGTGGCCAGTGCCTTCTCTGATTCTGTTTCATGCCATGCCTCCAGCCCATCTCACCAGCCCCGTGTCTCCCTGTTACAGATTATGTTTCGACTGGAGCAAACTTCTCCCACGTCTCCAAAGACACTTTCTCTCTGGCCTCGGGGCATTCATGTTCCCTGGGCCAGAAGTCCTCTTTCCCCACTCCCCGGTTGGCCAATCCCCACTTATCCATCAGGCCAGTTGCCAAGAAGACCCTTCTTCCACCTGCCCCCATAACAGCCTTTTGTAAAGTTTATCGTATTCTTGAGTTCTTGGTGATGGGGCTTCCCGCCACTACTAGTTTACGGTATTTTCTTGCCTCCGGTCTGTGCCGCTGAGATGCAAGCCATGCGGGGTGGAGAGCCCTGTTCCTCCAGTTCTCTGCTGTGTGTCCACCTCCTGGCACAGCGAGGGCACGTAGTAATCATGTAGGAACTCATGCACCCCACAAATGTTCATTGAGCACCTTTCTGTGCCAGACATTGTTCTAAGTGCCCTAAGTGAAGGTCGGTGAACCAGACCGACAAGAATTCCTATCCCAGGGGAGTGTATATGCCAGTGAAGAGAGAGACACACAAACAATAAGCATAATAAATAAGTAAATCGTGGGTTTGAATCATAGGTAAAACTATGAAAAAGTAAGGAAAGGGTGCTTGGCAGAACCCTAGAGAGGGGCGTACAATTTTAGATGGAATGCTTGGGTTACTTTCCACTGAAAAGATCATATTTGAACAAAGATATTAAAATGGTGAGGGAGGAAGCCTGGCAACTGTCTAGGGGGAAAAACATCCCAGGCCAAGGGAACAGCCCCTGCAAAGGCTGTCAGGTGGGAGCATGTCCCTCCCCAGGCTAAGCCAGAAGGTCATCAGGCTGGAGCTGACAGGGGTGGGGTGGGGGTGGGGGGGCGGCGGGAGACAATAGGTCCCAGAGTCCACAGGCACAGATCATGTGGAGCCTTGGAGCCCTGTAGAAATTCGGGCTTTTATTCGGAGAGAAACGGGAGCCATTTTTTCCGACAGCTTTATTGAGGTGTAATTTACATACTATCACATTTGCTCATTGTAAGCGTTCAATTCACTGATTTTTAGTAAATTACAGAGTTGCGCAACGGCTGCCACTCTCCAGTTTTACATTTCTTTTACCCCAGAAAGATCCTTCGTGCCCATCTGCAGTCAATCCCTGTTCCAGCCACCAGCCCTAGGCAACCAAGAATCTGTTCTCCGTCTCTATAGATTCGCCTCTTTTGGACATTTCATGTAAACGCAGTCACACAGTATGTGGGTTTTTTGTTTTTAATCTGGCTTCTTTCATTGAGCATAATGGTTTTGAGATGCATCTTTATTATGCATATATTCACCGTTTGTTCCTTTTTATTGCTTAATAGTATTCCTTTGTGTGGATATACCACACTGTTGTTTTTCCATTCATCTGTCGGTAGATTTTTAATTGTTTCCACTTCTGGCTACTCTCAATCATGCTGCTGTGCATATTTGCTTAGAAGGCTTTGAGGAGACATATGTTTTCATTTCTCTTAGGTAGATACCTAGGAGAGAAGTTGCTGGATTGTATGGTAATTTATGTTTAACTTTTTAAGAAACTACCAAAGTTGTTTTCCAAATGTATTGCTGGGTAGAGAATAGCCTACAGTAAAGCAAGGATGGGAGCCAGGAAACCGGTTGTTTAATTAACATAATTAATTAAATAAACCCACTGGGTTCGAGGAGAAAGAAGTTAGGACCGTCTCCAGGTTGGCACCAAAAAACCCTCATGGAGGACCCAGGCCAGGAAACCCGGGGCTGCAAACCCAGCCTTCCTGGCCACAGAAAGGCACAGAGAAGCGTGTCCCACCCCAACCCCTCCCTCCGCACTGCCCAATCCCCAGACAGCTCCCACGCAGCCAAAGCGTGGAAATCTCCAGTTTGGAGAAAGAATCAGCATCAGGCATGACTATCCGAAGCTACAGAGCCCTCTCCCCCCAGGGAGATGACAAATTTTCTTTGCAATTAAAATTCCTTTGAAACTGGGACCAAGGAAAATTCAGAGGAGAGAGCATTTTTCAACTGGGGGAGATACTCTTCTCAGCAATTACCATGTGTGCATTTTCACAAAAGCTGTTTCTCCTCCCTCCTTCTGCCAGGGCTCTGCTTCTGCTTTCACATCAGGGGTCCACCTTGGCCTTCATGACTTTCCCCTGGCTGGCCGGTGCTTCTCTGCCCCCCTCTTGGTTGCTGAATCCCTTATACATTCCAGCCTTCACTTCAGGACTTTACTTACAATGGCACCCTCCACGAGTCCTCCTTTCCTAAACCAAAGGCCAGTTTGCTGTCATGTTCTCTCTTTGTGCTCACCCTGGTCCTATCCTCTATCCCCTGCCATTGTCCCTCCTGATCCTACAGAGATCTTTCCCCTCCTCTGAGCTCATAGCCCCACCTCTTTGCACAGCTCACTGAGCTCTGACCACAGTGCTCTGTTGTATCTTGGCCTCGGAGTGTGATATCTGATGCTTTAGAAGAGGCAGGGATGGTGGAAACCTGGGTCCACTTCATCCATTCAATCCATACATATTCTTTGAGCCATTATAATGTGCCATGCACGGTGCTAAGCCCTAGAGACTAGCATTTTCTGGGTTTAGAAACAGGAGGCTAGGTTTTTTGGACCAACCCTTCTGCTGAAAAGAGCTAAGAATGCTAGATAAAATAGAAAAAACATCTTATTAAAGCATCAAAGCACTGACAAGTAAGCTCTTTGTAAGGAATTACCAGGAATTATTAGGTCAAAACTGAAGGGAAAACAGAAACCCAGAGAAGTTAGAGAGCATAGAATCTGCTTTTATCCTGAGGGCATTTGCTGATCTCGGAAATTCTGAATTTGTTTTTTGATGATCTCACAACATAAAAGGAATTGAAATCAAAGTCCATGGCCTGCATAAGGTGGGCAGTCAAGTAGCAGATCCTTGTGGAAATAACCTGGGGCTCCAGAGGGCTTCACCCTTGGGATAAGGGTGAACCAAAGGTAGCCCAGCCTTGAATAATGGATTAGCAGCCTCGTTCATACTACTTGGGTCTTCTAGGGAACTTCAAGCCTTGGATTTTTGTTTAAAGCAATTTTGTTTAAAGCAATGGTAGCACCACAGCGAAATGCAAATCCTTTTTAACCCACTGAGCCACCCAGGCGCCCCAATGCAAATCCTTTTTATAAAAAAATATATATATATACCTTCATCCTGAATTTGAAATTCTTCCTAAAGGAAAAAAAAAAAAAAAAATCCAATGACAATGGCCAACACATAGTCAAAGATAACCAGACAGGCCAGAAAACAATGCTAATGAGCTAAGTACTAGAGGTACAACATGAGCAAACCAATGATATTCCCTGCCCCGTGGGACTTACTGTACAGCAGAATAGACATCATCAAGGCCACTAACACCCTCTGCATTGTCTAAAGGAGTCACTTCTCCATCCTCAGTTTACCTCGCCTCTCTGCGGCTTTCAACATGCTGATCTCTAGTTCCATTCTTGGTTTCCATGACACCACGCTCTCTTGGATGGCCTCCAACCTCACTGGCAGGTTCTTCTCAGTCTTTGTGACTCCTTTTCCCTCTATCTCATCTCTGATATTGTAGTGCCCCAGGGATCACTTCTGGGCCCACTTTCTGTCTCTCCCCAAGTGAGCTCATTCATTTCCTCAGCATTAAATATCACTACATGCTGATGATCTCAGATTTATGTCTCCTCTCCTTGGAGCTCCAGACTGTTGCATTCAACTGCCAGCGACACATCTCTACTTACATGTCTCACGAATGTCTCAAACCTATCTAAAAAGGAATTCTTATTTCCTTCCCCAAGCTTCCCTCCCCTCATTCACTCCATCATGGTCAGTGTCACACTATCCAGGGTCAAGCCAAAAATCCAAGAGTCATCCTGAATCCCTGGTTTGAATCAGGGTGGTGATGGAGATGACACAAAGTGGCCAATGTTAGGAGTTATTTAAATTGTAAAATGAACCAGACTTAATGATAGATGGATTGCCCATTGGGGGTACAGAGAGGACAACTGTCAAGGTCATGACTTCCAGCCTTCTGGTTTGGACCACCTGACAGAGATGGGTGCCATTCATGCAATGGGGCACCCAGGCAAAGGACCAGTATTAAAGAAGAAGAATATATGTTTTGATATGTCTGGTTTGAGGTTTCATGGAGGCATCTAAGTGGAGGTGTTGAATGGGCAATTGTATTTTTTTTAAAGATTTTATTTATTTATTTGACAGAGAGAAATCACAAGTAAGCAGAGAGGCAGGCAGAGAGAGAGAAGAGGAAGCAGGCGCCCCACTGAGCAGAGAACCCGATGTGGGGTTCGATCCCAGGACCCTCAGATCATGACCTAAGCCGAAGGCAGAGGCTTTAACCCACTGAGTCACCCAGGTGCCCCATGTATTTTTATCTGTAGATTTCAGAAAGGAGGTTGAGCCTAAGTTGGGAGTCACCATAGTGTTCAGGGTAATTGGAGCCATTGTCGTGGCTGAGATTGTGCAGGTAAGGATGGGCTTCTGACCGTCGGATACAGGAACAAAAGCCAGGAAATGCAGAGGCATAATTAAGAAGGTAGGAAGAAACCCTTGTCTAGTTTGATGTCTCAAATACTGCTAAAAGGTCCAGTGGTAAAAGGTGGAGAACATCCATTGGATTTAGTAAGATGGAGGTCATTGGTGACCTCTGTGAGCCATCCTAATGAAACACTGGGGGATGGGAGCTAGGTGGACAGTGGGTTAAGAAGTGACTAGGAGGTGAATAAAGGAGGCAGTAAGTACATATAGCCAGCTTTCAGAGAAGTTTGGTTGATAAGGGATGGGGCTGGGAGGTATCGGGAGGTGTGTGCTTCTTTTTTCTTTTTTTTTTTTTTTTTAAGATTTTATTTATTTATTTGACAGGTGGAGATCACAAGTAGGCAGAGAAGCAGGCAGAGAGAGAGGAGGAAGCAGGCTCCCTGTTGAGCAGAGAGCCCAATGTGGGGCTCGATCCCAGGACCCTGAGATCTTGACCCAAGCCGAAGGCAGAGGCTTTAACCCACTGAGCCACCCAGGTACCCCTGTGCGCTTCTTTTTTGTTGCTATTTATTTTATTTTATTTTTATTTATCTGACAGAGAGAGTGAGAGAGCACAAGCAGGGGCACAGTAGAAGGAGAGGGAAAAGTAGGCTCCCTGCTGAGCAGAGAGCCCTATGTGGGACTGGATCCCAGGACCCTAGGATCATGACCTGAGTCCAAGGCAGATGTTCAACCATCTGAGCCCCCCAGGTGTCCCTGTGGCTACTGTTTTTGAGATGGATTCTACTTGAGCACGTGTAATGCCAGGAGCCCATCAGAAAGGGGTGAAGATAGGGCAGGAGAAGTGAGAATTCATAATGTAAGGTTTCTCAGCTGCCAGGGAGGTGTGAGTGGCTGCAGAACCCAGATCAGGGGACAAGAGGAACGTTCCCTCCATAGCAAACAGCAGTGCAGATGGGGACAGCCAGGCTCCCTCCTCTCTAAGATGGGGATATAACAGAACCTGCCTTCTGGGGGTGGGGGGAGGGGTGTGGGCTGGGCGCTCTGTGAATGGATGTTCTAACAGGCCCAGCCTGGGGAGGTAATGGCAGGTGATAAAAGCTCTACAAAGAGCCACTATTATTATCTTTCACTCTCACAACTGGGAAAGATTTATTATTACTCTCACAAGTGGATAATAATAATCAAACCTCACCTGCACTCAACTCTTCCCAGAGGATTATTTTATATTCACCATCTATTGGAGCCTCCCAACAAACCTGGAAAGATTTAACTTCCTCGTTTTACCAAGGAGAACACTGAGGCTCAGAGACGTGAAGTAACTTGCCTGGGGTCACACAGCTGGGAGCAGCAGAGTCAGGAGTCCAGTCCAGGTCCGGCTCCTGCACACTCCGTAAAGACGATGCAGGATCCGGGTCTCACCATCTCCTTTGTGGCCCCGACGGTCTGGCCCTGTGCGCGAGCTCCATTTTCTTCCATGCTCTCTCTGTTCCCTGGAGATGGGGAACCCATGACTAGAATCTGTAGCTTTAAACTCAGGAAGGAGAGGATTAAGTTCGGAACAAGGTGCCAGGCTCAACTTGCTTCCTCGTTGCAGACGGGAGATTAAGGAGGAAGATGCTCTATCTGCCAGCTCCATCGCTTGTCAGGAGAGAGTATAAAGGAAAAACTCCCTCAGCCCCGGCATCAGCGCTGTCTATCTGTCACCCCACACGGGGCCCCTTGCGTCGACCGGGGTGGGGGGCGTGATGTGATTTGGCCAAACTGGTTTGCAGACTCCAGCCCCAGCAGCCCCCACCTGAGAACATAGAACCTGCGAGAAATATTCTCACCCATTGCCTTTCCCCATCTGTCCCAGGCACAAGTCATAAAGAGTGTTCCCACGTCCAAGTGAAGACCCAGCTCTTTGCCAAGGTTGTACCTTGCTTTTCTGTCCTCTTCACCATCCCTCCCATCCCCCACTCCCGCACTCTGAATATCCCTTCCTGCAAGACTTCACTTGCTTCAGCCAGTCCCTCTGCCGGGCATCCGTTTTCCCCCTTGTTCTATATGGCGAACCCGTACTTCTCCTTCCAGGAGCAGTTCGAATGTCCCCTGCTGCGGGAAGCCCTGCTTGAGTCCCTTAGATAAAAGCAAGCCTTTACTGAGCACCTGCTATGCACTGGTCCCCGAGTTAAGCTCTGGGATGTAGTAGAGACACAGCAGATCCTGGTCCTGCCTCCGGGAGGGAGAAGTGACGATGCTGAGCATCCCTGGGACCGTGCATGGGAAGTTGCAGAGGATGTGGGAAGCGACAACACCACATGGGCAGGCTTGGGGCAGGGGGAGTGTTGACTTTAGGTCCCAGGCCCAAGAACCCAAGGGATAGGCTGTTCCCACAGCAGACTCGCCATCCTTGCTTCTCGCTGGTATGTTGGCTCTTCTGGGTGCTTGTGTGTGCCGCGCCATTCACCAACAAGCCATGCAGAGGTGGCGGGGGGGGGGGGGGGGGGGGGGGGGGGGGGGGGGGGGCGGGGGGGGGGGGGGGGGGGGGGGGGGGGGGGGCAGCGTGTAGTGGAGGAAGCACCCGGTTAGGAGAGTGACTCTGATGTCAGAGGGCTCTGGGGACATTAGGTAAGTCACCTGACTTCTCCATGCCTCATCCCTCCGCAAAGTGGCAATAGAATTGTATCTGCCTTGTAGTGTCGTTCAAGAATTAAGTGGATTACACATGTGAGATGCTCAGAATGGTGGTATCAAGCACTCAGTGCATGTTAGCTATTTTATGACTAGTTGTTATTTTAATTGGCAGAAGATTTGGGCCCATCATCAGCTCCCCCTGTGCACTAGAGAAATTCATCCCCCTCTCCGAGCCTCTCTCCATCAGGAAAATGAGGAGCGAGTGCGTTTCCAGCTCCGATATTCTGGGGTAGGAATGAGGGAGGTAGCACTGTAAGGTGGAGAGTGGTGTAAGAGAAGACCCAAGGGCAGAGCCGAGCACTAAGCAGCCCGAGGGGATCCCCAGGCAGCCTAGAGTGTTGGTGAGCCACGAAAGATAAGGTAGAGGGAGGGAGTTAGCAGCCAGATCACGGAGGACCTTAAATGCCAAAACAATGCTTCTGAGAGGTGACAGGGCTTGATCAATTATTTGGAGACTGTGTCTAGTCATTAGGGAGATAATGGGCCCTCCAGAGAGGCAGCGATCTCCCTATTCCTGGAGGATAGGAGCAGGGGCTGAGATCTAAGACAGAACCAGACATCGGGTGGAGGAGCCAAGGTCTTAAAGGGCCTGAAATCCCCAGAAAGACTCTACGCCCCTCCAAGAGCAGCCTTTGGGGGAAGAGGCAGCAGTAAGCCCAGCCCTGGACTCGACTGCTTCCTTGGTGTGGCAAGTGACCTCCCACTCATCGGCCCCAGTTTGCCCATCTATAAAATGGGGGTGATGACAGGATCTGCATCAGGGGTGGTGTGAGGATTCAATGGGACAGCATCTGTGTGCCTGTCATCGCTGGGCTTACTGTGGCTCCTCTGCCTCGGTCTCCGGAAGCCTCTTCTGCTGGCTTGGCCTCTCTTCTCTCCTCCAGCCTAGAAGGAAGCGGTCGCACTGGAGTCTGGGGCTGACGAGGCTCCAGCCTGAAGCCTCCCTAAGGAGCTTGCCATGGTTACCAGCTGCCTGCAAGGAGAGGCCATAAATCCTTGTGCCCGGGGTGGTGGGAGGGAGGGCCCCACGTGTGGGGCAGGAAGGGGGGGCAGCTAAGTAGAATTGAATCTTGTTTAAGGAGGAGGCCCACGCCTCCCCGGGCCTGTAATTTACTGCGAGGTTGACAAGATGAAAGCGGAATTTTCAGTGGCATAATCGCTGGGACCTCGGGGAGGTACGGGAGATGAGCCGCAAGGCAGGTGGCGGCGGCCGGGCTGTTAGCGAGCTCTAGGGCGCTGATCCCGCTGTGAACACAGCAGGCGGCAGACTCAGGGTACTGGGCTCAGGGCCGGGCCAGGGCCACGCTGGCTAAGCCCAGGGCTCAGGACACGTCATATCTGCTGTCATCTCCAGAGCTGAGGCCAGGCCCCAGGTTTTTCAGCAGATTTTATGTAGCAGAATGTACTGCCCGGGACGGCTGTGACAGCTCGGCTCGAGCCCCTTCCTGGGGACTGTCCTCAGCCAAAGGGAGCCGTCTTGCTCAAGGTCACCCCCTCTGGAGGAGTGGGCAGCCCACGTCAAGTGTCCGGTAGATGCATAGATTCGAAGGCTGGGTCCCTTCCCTCAGTGGGGAGCATCGCTGCTCTGTATGTCCGTGGACCGGCTGAGGCCTCTGCTGGGACAGCATCACCCTTCAACTTCCTTCTCACCCCCTCCGCACTGTTCCCCACAATTCTCCCCAGTAAACCTCCTGCAGGCGAATCTCCACCCCGGGGCCTGTTTCCAGGGAGCCAGACCTGAGGCCTTGCATCACGAGGAGGAGGCTTGTTTTATTTTATTTTGTTTTTAAAGTGTACTTATTTATTTGAGAGAGACAGAACGTGCATGCAACAGCTCCATTTCACAGCTGGGAAGACCGAGGCCCAGAGGGTTGGGGGTGTGATTCAGCCTCTGTTAGCAGGTGCAGAGGAGAGGGGGTCACGGTAACAGCGTGCTAGGTTGGAAGCCCATGGCTTCGGAGTTGGACTCTCAGCCACGTGGGCTAGAGCAAGACCTCTCCTCGTCTCTGGTTTTCTTCAGTAGCAGGAGAGGCTAAAGCCCATCTCGCAAGCATGGTGTGAGGATGGCCTAGAGAATGAGCCATAAGAGCTCATGCGGGTTGTGCGTGTTGGGGGGGGGGGTGACTTCACACACGTCCTGATGACTCACCACGAGGTCATGCTGTTCACGGCAGGTGCCCCGTGCTGGGTCTCCGTTATGCCCCTTCCTGACCACCTGGCCCAGGGCTTCCAGGCCGGCATCAGAATGTGCCCGGGAGCTATCCCAGACGGAGGACAGGCTCAGACTTTTCGTCGTTCAGGGCCTGGCTTCCCCACTTGCTGGCTGTAACCCGAGTGAGCTCCTTCACCTCTTCGTGGCCCGGCTTTGTCATCTGTAAAACAGTAATCAGCCTGTGGCACAGAGCAAGCAAGGGAACTCGTGTCAAGTGCTTAGTACGGTGGTCAGTAAGCACAGCTTCTTACTTCCAGCACCGGCGTACCTGGTGCGCTATAAATGTTGCCCTGTTAGCATTACTATCACCCTTACTGAGCCAGATGCTCCGGGGACCCGGGGATGTGCATTTTGAACAAGGCTGCCTTGTTACACTACCAGCATGACGCTAGTCCTCTGATGACCCCTGGAAATCACAGTTTGACCTTTCCTTGTAAAGAAGCCCAGAGAGGGCGGGGACTTGCCCAAGGTCACCCAGCATGGCAGGATCAAAGCCAAGTCCTAACCTCGTCCACTGGCCTTCCAGTCTGGAGAGCGTTCTCCTGTACTGTAAAGGGACAGATTCCTTAATGTCATCTGCTCGGGCTGTAATAAAAATTAACTACCCTGAATATGTCATCATCGGAACAGCTCCAAGACAGAGCAGGGACTCAGGGAGACAGATGAAATATATCAGATGTGCTCCTGGGGCATAGAAGCAGGGTCTGTAGGGACTCTTTGGAAGGCCCCCCACCGTCTGCTGCTCTCCTCTCTTGTTGGGGGGTGGGGTGAGACTCACCGCTAGGCGCAGGTGGGTGCTACACGGGACTGAGTGAGCAGAGCCGAGGACGGGGCTTGGCCCTTGTCCAGCCCAGGCCCTCTCTCCCTGCCGCTCTTTGTGCATCCTACGGACAGCGGCAGGGCCACTTGGGGCCCCCTCAGTTCTAACCCTAGGCCAGAGGGTAGTGTTTGACCATTGGGAGGGTGAGAGGTGAGTCCCCCTCTCCCAAGGCTGCTAGCGCGGCAGCTGGTGCTCCAGGGCAGGGTCTCTGCTGGCGAGCCCTGTCTCTGCCCCAGGGATCCGCTGCAACAAATAAGCTATTGTAGGCTCGGGTCTGGGGACCCTTCCTCCGGCTGGAGCCCGTGTTCCAGGAACTGGGTGGAGGAGGGAGAGACCCAGAGGGGGCACTGGGCCCCTGCTTAGATGGCAGAGCTGGGATCACGTTGTGCGAGCCGATGAAGTGGACAGACCATCAAGGAGGTGGGACGGGGGAGAAGGAGGTGGAAGGGGAGGGAGTCACTGACTAGAAGAGCAGGAGGAAGTGGGAAAGAGAGGAAGAAGGAACATGGCTGGAACGGAGGTAGAGGCCATAGTGCGTCCGTGCCCTGGAGTACTATACAGCAGTGAAAAGGAACGTGTGCAAGAACAGAGACAAATCTCAAAAACAGAACGCTGAAAAAAAGAAGCAAAATGCAAAAGAGGATTCCACCCGCGTCGGGCTCAAATACAAGCAAATCTAAACTGAGACTTTAGGAGGTCATAATGGGGTGATAAACTATAAGGAAAGGCCAGGAACTAGTTATCGTACAAGCCAGGAGGGAGGAAAGCAAGGGGTCGCGGTCAGGGAGGGACACAGCAGGGGGCTCCTAAAAAAGGGGGACAGAGCAGAGGAATCCTAAAAAGGGGGACCCATTTTTGGTATTTTGATGGACAGGTGGATCCACAGGTTTCCTTTTCTATTAGTGACCACTGACTCCTGTGCTAAGTACCATACCTGAATTACTTTGTTTAATCATTTGTTAAACTCCGCATTGATGATTTGGGCACTTTGGGGCAGGAATGTTGAATTTCACGATTTCCACCGATGAAAGAGGAGGAGGGAGAAAGAGGAGGAGGGAGAACAGGCGAGGCAGCTCCGGCGCGAGAGGGAGAAGGGGTTCCTGGGGCCATGCTTGGCTGGTACCACAGCAGGGCCCTGTCCCCCATCCGGCCGCGTTTGTAAAATGGAATAAATATTGACACGGCCAGGATGGTATTCAATTTGTCCTGATCACTGGGCTGCGGTGAGTTCTGACAGGACGCGGTGTAAAACAGCAGCCCGGGATGTAATTTCTACTGTCAACATGATGTACAGCGGACTCTGCCTGCGGCACCGGCGGGCGGGGGCAGGGCGGGCGCGGGGCGGGGAGACAGGTGCAGGCGGGGGGCATCTGGGGTGGAAGGTTCTGGGCAGGTCAGCCCTGGGTAGGCAAGCAGTGGCAGCCAAGGGGCATGTGTGTGGATGTCTGTGTGTGTGTGTGTGTGTTTGTGCATGCACCTGTGTGTACATCGCTTGCATGGGAGGCTGGGGCTTGAGAAGAGACACAGGCATAGGGTGAACTTTGTCAGGAGTCAGGAACCATGCCCTTCCCCAGCTGGGGCGTGAGGAAGGGCATTGTTCCCGCTCCGAGCCGAACACAAGCCTGTCCTTCCCGGCAGTCACCAAGCACCCGCTTTGCCCATCCTCCTTTCCCTCCCCTAGGGCAGCCTGTTTGAATTCCAGATCTACCACCAACTAGCTGTGTGACCTTGGGCAAGTCCCTCAACCTCTCTGAGCCGCTGCGCTTTCTTCAGAAAGGTTGAAGAGAGCTGTGAGTTGGGGGAATTCAATCCGACCAGTGACATTAAAGTGCTCTGCATAGAACTAAGTGTTACCTCTTACGATTAGCTGATTGGATGGTACCACGCCTGGCACACAGTAAAAGCACAATGTAGTACTGCTGTCTGTCCTTATTCTCACTGACTCGGTATCTGCTCAACATATGCAACCTGCCTTCCTCTCTGCCTTCAATTCCTTATATCTGCCAGGGCTGTTTCCCCAGAGGAGCAAGGCTTGGGACAAACCCCACTGGGTCCCACTGCCCCTTCAGCCTTACCAGAGGCAAGTGAGATGTGAATGGAGGAGTTATTGTGAGCAGTAGGTACGGTGGGGCCCAAAGCAATAGAATAGTGCGTGGCTCTTAGCAGGTGATCGATAGACATCAGCTAGAACACAACAAAAGCCCCGAGTCATTCTTGATGTCCTCCCCCCCATTCACTATGTCTGATCCATAGCCAGGTCTGGCCTATTTGCTTCCTAAATATATCCTATCTGTCACCTCTTCCCCACTCCACGGTGGCCTCCCTGGTCTGAGCCCCCTCCCCCCAACTTCTGGCGACACCGTCACCACCTTGCTCACTGGTGCCCTGCTTCCTGTCCTGCATATCAGCCGTGTGGCCCTTAAGTGGCACACTCGGCGATCTTGAAAACACAAATCTGATCACATGTCCTGCGTTCTATCCCTTCCCATGGCTCTTGAGCCAGAATCTAAAGTCCTTACGCTGCTTGTAAGTGGTCTCGCCCCCGACGCTGTGCTCTGGCCCCGGAGCTTGCAGGCCCTGGAATGGGGCTTTGCTGGGTCTGTTACTCACAACTTGTTTGTCTTCTCCTCCTTAAGATTCAGCTCAAAACCCCTTTCTCAGGGGACAGCCCCTCACCGGGCCCATCCGTCCCTAATGAGATTGTGTGCCCTGTAAAGTGCAGGGGTTCTTATACTTTGTGGTTGTGGAACTTTGTACATTTACCTGTGACATTACTGGATTAGTGAACATCACTCACACATACACACACAATGGAAAGCCATGGCCCAGGGTCTTCGATTCACCCACTGCTCCATACTTAGCCTCCAGCACAGTGTCTGGCATACAGTAGGTGCTCAATAAATATTTGATGATTCAGTAAGCAGACGAAGCAGAAGGAAACAGTGCCATCCAAGGGCATTCTGGGGGAGGGTAGTGTGGCAGTAACCAGGCAGCCCCACCATCTGTCCTTCTGTTTGTCTGTCCATCCATGCATTCTTTCATCCATGCCCACATTCAGTAGCACCCACTCAGAGCACAGCACAGAGGTATGGATCCAAGGGCATAGAGTGGTAATGGAGGCGCCCAGAGCCAGCAGGCAGGCTGCTGAGGCCAATTCAGGGAGAATTTGGTTCTGAGCCAGGGCTCTGATGAGCGAGCTTATGGGGGTCTGCGGGAGGAGGCAGAGAGACCGCAAGGAAGTGGCCTGGGCGCGGGAGGGTGGGCCAGACTTGGGCATGAGGCCACAAAAGAGACGAGATTCCTGGCAGGGGCAAAGGCCCCGAGGCACGCAAGTAGGGAACAGTGGGTGGAGTCCCTGCCCAGCAGACGGGCACAGGAGAAGACGTGGTGGCAATCACATAGCGTGGGCACGTCCAGATCTCACAGGGCCTTGGGCAGCCGTGGGTGGAGTGGCTAACAGTACAGGCCTTGGAGCTGACAGCCCAGGGCTCAAACCCCAGCTCTTTCTGCCTCAGTTTGCTCATCTGGCAAATGAGGGCAAAGAAGATTACCTGCCTCGAAGGGTTATGTGGGCGCGTTTTGAGCACGAAGAGCCCTTTTTGACTCTGGAGGGTAACTGATGAGTGGTAACTAACTTTATCTCGAAGGTGAAAGGCAGTCAGGGAAGATTTTGAACTGGAGAACCTTCCAGACCGAGCTGGTCTTCACAAAAACATACCTGTGCTCAGCAGAGACTGGGGGACAAGACTGGGGGGGCCCTTGGAGCAGCAGGTGGGGTGACCATGGGAATGGCGTGGGTATAGCCCCAACTGTGCTCATCCCCTCTCCCCTGATCTCCCACGTTTGCCCCCCTAGGTGATGGTCCAGCTATCAAGCTCAGAAGCTTTGGGAGGTTCCTACCCCACACACCAACACACTCAGAGATACAAGCCCACCCCACCCAGCAGTACACTGCTGAGCTTAGAGGACATGGCATCACACCCACGGCCCCAGAAATAGCCCATGGGCTCAGCCCACACAGAGCAGACTCCCACCCGGTGCCTCACCCCACACTTAGGGAGCGTTTCCAGTGTGCAGGGCTGCAGAGCCCGCATCATTACTGACACAGAGGCACATGTGTGTTCACGCATGCCAGGGCACACCAGGCAATCACTAGTCTGCACTCTAGTTTAGGGCTTCATGGTGCCCTCCACCTGGGAGGGGTGGGAGCGGGGCAAGAGAGGTGAGCAGAGACGAGGCAGCCCTTGGACAATGCCTCAACAGCTCCCGCGTTGCACTAGGATCCCTTCTGGCCTGAAGGGAGAGCACTGAGCTGGAGAGATAATTTTCCCCCAGGGAGAAGAAAGCAGCCAAGTGCAGAGCTCTAGGCTCAGGATCCAACGGGCACAGTGCCCCTGGGGACTCAGACAGGGCAGACAGGAGCCAGGTTGCCAGGTCCAGCTGCTGCTGGCAGCCCCGCCTCACCACTGGAGCTGGAGGCGGGGGCGGGGGGGTGGGGGGACCGCCCTGGCCCGGACAAGCCTTCACTCTTCTTGGAACGAGGTGTGCTTGTGGGCCCCAGGGCAGTTGTTAAATAACCGCATGAGTGAATAAAGGAATGAGCAGACAAATATCTGCGAAGTCTTTTACCTGGTCAGGACACCTGGTACAAAGTGGGGGTCCAGTAAGCAGCTGTCAGGTGACCAGAAATGAGAACGATGGTCAGTATTCTCCGGTCAGCTAATATTATTGCCAGACGCCATAGATCCCACCACGTGCCTCATCCCCGCGAATCCTCCCATGGAGACCCTAGGAGAGAAGCCCCGTTAGCCCCACTTTTCAGATGAGAAAACAGAGACTCAGAGAAATGGAGCACATGACCAACGTCAAACATGCAGTAACCGAACTGGGACTCAAAGCCTGGTCTGACTTTGGACCTCATCATCGTAGTTCCCCTGAATGTTAAATCCTGCCCCAGAGAGAGGGGCTGGGAAGATGGTCAGGAACTTTAGGGAGGAGGCAGAGGGGAGGAGGTCCAGGCTGCACCATGAAGTGTCCCCTGCTTTATGTTGCCTGCGGGTCACTGTGCCCAGCCCTTCTTAGTCTTGGCAGACAGAGAGGCTAGGAAATGAATGCCGATGGGTAGGATAAGAAGCCCTTCCTCTGTCCCCAGGGAGACGGCCAGATGACAAAGGAGGGCCCAGAGCCTCTAGCTGGCAGTCATACAGCCTTGGCAGCAATGATACCAGGGTTTTGAGAAATCAAGAAAGGACACGCAGGCCACCCAGCCTAGACTCTGGAAGGACACGGTGTGGACAGTGACAGTGATGCCCAGAGCATAGATGAGGCCACAGCAAATCAGCAAGGCTGGCAGGTCCTCTCAGAGAGGGTAACTGATGAGTGGTAGAATGTTGCCCAGGCAGTTCCCAGTATCTCTCTGAGGCAAGACCCTCCAGAGTTCCTTCCAGGGTCCAGCTCTATGCTTGGCCCTGCCAGGCGTGTGTGGGAAGGAGCAGGGAGGGATGGAAGAAAGGAGAGTCATGGCTTCTGTCCTCCAGAGCCTGCCATCACAAGTGACACCAAACCCCAGAGAAGACTCAGCCAGATGGGTCTGAGGGAGTTCAGAGGAGAGTGAATGAATCTGGAGAAAGTAGGAGCTGGAACTGGATCTTCAAGGCCCCAAATGGGTAAAGCCAGTGGTTCAACAACATTATCCAAGCCACAGATTTGTACCATCCTTCTTAGTAAGTCCCTGTGGTCTCTCAGCGGTAGTGGCTTCCCTCGTTGTTCCAAAATGGCTGCTATAGCTCCAGCCATCACCTCCTCAGACATGCAGAAAATGAAAAGTTTCTCCTCAAACCATGTCTTTTTATGATTTTTTAAAAAGACTTTACTTATTTGAGAGAGAAAGAAAGAGAGCACAAGCAGGGGGAGCAGCAGAGGGAGAAGCAGGCTCCCTGTGGAGCAGGGACCCTGATGCGGGGCTTGATCCCAGGACCCCAGGAAGTCAGATGTTTAACCTACTGAGCCACCCAGGGCCAAAAGGCATCTCTTTTTAGAGAACAAAAAACAATTCCCAGACGCTCTCCAACAGTTATCCCTTTAGATCTCACTGGCCTGAATTGTGTCATGTGATACTTTCTAAACCAATCACTGGTGGGGAGAGAGGAATGATTCTCCTTGGTTTAGACTAAGCAGTGTTCACAGAGGCGGAGCAGAGCACATGGCGAAGCTTGGGAGTGAATATTGAAACAGAATTGAAACAAGAAAGGACTGGGAAATGAATTGGCTGTTAGCAGTTGGCTAATCTATACTTCCCATCCCTCTCTTTTAAATATCACAAAACCCTAGACTGCTCAGCTAGGGGTGGGGGCTGGGGGAGCAGGGAAAAGGAATCTTCAAAAAATCCCCAAAGGCACCGTCACCCACCCCGACCTGTGTCTCTGACTCCCTGCCTCCCAGTCTCTCTTGAACCCACTCCATTCAAGCCTGCACACCTCCATGCCTCCAAACTAGCTTTGATCAAGGCCGCCCATGACCTCCATGTTGCTGGAACCAACGGTCAATTCGAAGTCCACATCTGACTTGACCTGGCAGGAAGATGACCATACAATTCATCATCTAAACTGGGAGAAGAGCGGGTGGGACACTATTGGCCGTGATGCCGGGACCACAGATGTAAAGCTGGACTGTCATAGGCAAAGCTGGGCAGATGGTCACTCACCCGACAGAGCAGTGGGCACAGTAGATGGCCCCTCCTCCTTGAGCACGGTCTTCCATGGGCTTCCAGGAGAACTCCTCTCTCCGGCCACTCCTCCCTTGCCTTTCTCTTTCCTCCTCTTCAGCCTCCTTCAGGCGGCCGTCCTCACCTCCCCGAACTCTGTAGTGAAGGTGCTGGGTCTCTTCTCCACTTGCACTCAAGACTTTGTGGGCTTGTCCGAGCTCATCTCTAAATATCATCCAAGTTCCCAGATGCGCCCCTGCAGCCAGGCACCCCATCCTGGGCTCCTGACTCTAGGTGCCCTGGCCTGTTCCACGTGGCTACTGGATATCTAAGAGGCATTTGAATGGAACACATTCCATGTCTGCTCTGCCCACAGCTGCCTTCAGCTTGGGGAGAGGAAACCTCACCATTCCCCTTACTGAGGCGGCCTGATGACCATGCTTGGTTCCTCTTTCCCTGGCATCCCCTCTCGGACCCACAACGTAGCCCACGGCACAGCTTCACTTCTTGGCACCTCCACGGCTCCCCCTTGGTCCAAGACACCCTCACTTCTTGTCTGCATTATTGAAATGGGCCCCCAGCTTCCCCCTATTTTGAACACAATAGCTAGCCACAGTGATCTTTTAAAATAGAAATTAGATGATGCCATTGTTCTGTTCAAACCCTTCCAGGGTAGGGGACCCATCTCACAGTAAAAACCCAAAGGAGACCCAGCAAACCCTGATGCCCCCCTCCATATTTTCTCTGACCCCATCTCCTGCTACTCACACCCCATCACTCCACTTCAGCAACAAGGGGCTCTTTGCTGTTCCTCCTGCACACCAAACATGCACTGACCTCAGGACCTTTGCACTTGCTGTTCCCCCAGTCTGGAATTTTCTTCTCCCAGCGATGTGCAGAGCTCCCTCCTTCCCTAACTTTGGATCCCTGTTCAAATGTCACCTTAGCCATGAGGCCTTCCCTGACCACCTTCTATAAACTATCATTTATAACAGGTGATTGAGAGAGAGAGAGAATAAATCCCCCGCCACTCTAGCACTTCCCATGCCCCTTACCCTGCTTTGTTTTTCTTTACAGCATTTACCACAAACTGTCATGTTATTTATTTATATGTTTATTGTCTGTCCCCCATTATACTTGCAAGGGCAAGACTCTACCCATTTCTTTTCATTGTGCCTAGAACGGCACAGAGTGGAAACTCAGAAATGCCTACGGAATTAATGACTTCCATGACTGCAGACACAGGCCCGCATGCACATAGGAATCACGCAGGCCTACGAGGTGGTGAGAGCACACAGATCAGAGGAGCTGAGGCTGGAGAGCGGAGAGGGCAAAACCAACATTTATTATGCTCGACATTTAATCCCATAGGATGAAACAACTGTGCAGTAGGTTGAGACCTGTGGCCCAGAGAAAGCCACCAACATGCTCACGATCTCCTGGGAAGGCCTGGCAGATCCCACGGCAGGCCCAAGTCTTCCCCAGCAGCCTCCCCTGAAGGACTGAAGGCCAGGGTAGGGTCCTGCAGTTACACCACTCAGAAAACGCAGCTGGAGCAGGAAAAGGAGAAAGGGAGGGAGAGAGGAGGCTGAACTGTCTGCAGAAGGCCTGGCAAGGCCAGGCAGAGCTGTGAATTGGCAGGTGACCAGCAAGCCTGGCCAACAGGTCTGAGAGAGGCCCCGTGGGCGGTGGGACGGACTGGGGAGGAGGGAGAGCCAGGGCTAGGAGGCTCTGCCCCTCAACCCATCCTGTGGGACCAGCCAAGTGGGATGCGGCCACCCGGGTCCTGCCAAGCGTGGCCCCTGGCCCTGGGCTGCACCACGGAGAGGGGCGACTTTTCTTGTTCCTTCAAAGGTGCCCTACACCCAGTGGAATCCGAGCCTGGGTTCCACAGCACACTCGGCCACCAAGCATCCTCTACAACTTTGGACAACATTCTGGATTTCACTTTGCCCCTCTCAAAAGTGGGATTCGACCGCTGGCCTTTGCCCCAGGCAGTCCTTCCACAGAGAGCTCCTTCTCTTCCCCACACCCCAAATCCCGCATGCCCAAATCCTTATTTCACTATGACTTCAAGAGCCACCTTCTCTACAATGCAGTCCATCCGCTGTGCCCCACTGTGCTGTGCTTGGCTCTCCTGTGTTGAAGGACATCCATCATGAAATCCCCTGATGGCCAGAGACCATTTCAGTCTCCTATGGGTTTTTCCTCCTTAAATTTTTCCAAGCACTTCTCTGCACACACAGAATATAATGCAAACTGCTTTCCCTCTCCCAGTTCGGCCTGATCTGGCCTGCGTCCCTCAGTCCTGACTCATCTTCAGCCACGCTCTTGTTCTGCACAAGCCACAGTGGCCTTCTTGTTCTTCTGCAGCTTATTCCAGCCTCTGGACCTTTGCATGTGCTATTCTCTCTGCGAGGAACCATTTTGTGCCAAGCTCCTTCTCATCTTTCCAAATCAGCCAAATGTCACCTCCTCCGACAGGCCCTCCCTGATAGCACATCTATAATAAGACACCCACTCCAGTCTTTCCATCATTCTCTTCCTCCCCCTTTCCTGTTTTATATTCCTTCTCATCACTTATCGCCCCCAGAAATTATATGGTAGATTTCTTTCCTTTATAACTAGAAGCTCAACCCCGTGAGGACCAGGATTTTTTGTTTCTTGCTTTGTTCCCAGTGCCCAATGCAGGCACTGGCATCAGGGAGATGTGGTAAATATTTGTTGAAGGAGTAAATGACTAACCAGGAGAAATGCATCTTTGTCCTGATACATAACTGAGGAACTGATTGTATCTTGCTGTCTTGAAAGTATGTTGAAGGAACGAATGAACGCATGCATTTCTGTCTCCCCACTTGTAGTAGATGCTAATGTTTGATGAATGAATGAATGACAGAATCTTTGAAAAGGGGCTGTAAAGAAAGAAAAGGAAGGAGGGAGAGAGAGAGAAAGAGCAGTAACAGGGTGCCTGCAAACACTGGGGATGGCCCCTTGTTCCCACCTCCTGCACCCCCCCAGCTCTCCCCAGACGTGGTCCCAGCCTCCCCCCATGCCCACCCTCCTGCCAGCCCCTCCCCTCTGCATCCCTGTAGGGCTGTGATGGGTCCTGGAACTGCCTGATGGAGTCAGGGGAACAGTTCCTGCCGAGCCCGCAGGGAAGTCATAAGCTCCAGGAAATGAAGGCTGCGGAGCGATGCCTCCTCCTCACCCATAACTCCAGCCTCATTACAACCGGCCCAGGCTGTAACGTGGGGAATCAAAGCCGGATCCCCAGAGGCGGCACATCTCCAGGATCGCAGAGCAGGGCCACCAGGGGAGGGGGGCACCTCATCCCTTGGCTCTGCCTTTATGCCTAGGCCCCACAGAGTGGGTGCGGAAGGGGTGAGACGGGGCACTGGGGACGCTCACACCAGTCTCATGGGCCCTCCTGGCCTCCATTCGTTCAGGGTGCCGCCTGCAGGGAAAGAGAACACCATGGTGCCATGTTCGGGACTCCTCCCTCCTCTCTTCCCTAGGGGCTGTGAGGTTTTCTCCTTCTCACTGCCCTGAGATGCTGCTTTAACCTCATCACCATCCCCCCTTCCCACAGATGACTCCCTACTCTGAACCCCTCTCTAAGGAAGTTCCTTTGCCCATGTGGGGAAGGAACACTGGGGAATCAGACATCTGCAGAATGGGTATAAAAAACCAGTCTCACAGTTGCTATGACTGACACAACTTAGTTAAAGGCAGGACAGCCGCCCGCTGTGCTGCTGGATCACATTTCTTCTGCCCCAAAGATTCTGGCCGCCTCTTTGTTCTGCCAGAGGACCTGGTCCATCCCCTGCCTAGCCACACACCCCATGTTTGCAACCGAACTCCCCCAACCAGCCAAATGCCCCCGAGTCAGCCTGCACACTCCTTGGCCCTGATGCCCATCCCTTTCTTCCCAACCACTCAGAAGCCCCCTCCTCCAAGAAGCAACCCAGATTCCTTTCCACCCACCATCTCCTTCCAGACACCGGTGCCCACTCTCTTCCCCGAGTCCTTCTTAGAGCTCTGCTCACAAGCCACCCTGCACTTATGTCGCCCACCCCGCTAAACTGGAAGCTTATTTATCTCTGTCCTAGCCTCCAGCCCAAATGTGGCCGAGCTCAGTGGAATTGAGTTGTTGAACTGAGCTGAACTGGGCTTGGGGAGAAGAGTGGGGACTGAGCCTCTCACCTCCACGCACTCTTGTCAGTGCCTGAAGTCCCTCCATTAAAGCAGCATTGCTGTCCCCTGTAAACACCCACATTAAGCCATTATTCATCATTATGGCTTGAGTAGGAGTTAGTCCCTCAGATCCTTTCGTGCTGAAAGCAGGATCTGATGGAGGTGAGGGAAGGAGAGATGGATTGATCTGGGGACAGCAGTGCTGGTCCAGGAAGGGGGAGCAGTGTCTCTCAGATGCTGCAAAAGGAAGGTTTTCTGGGGGAATGTGGAGACACTGTGGCAAGCTCAGAGGGGTTGCAGCCCCGCCCAAAGTCACTCAGGGAACCTCCATGCAAGGCCCCCTGGGATTCAGGTCCCCCACCGTGAAGGGACCCACGCAGCCATTAGCAAGAGAACAGAGGGCCCTTCCTGGGCTTCTGTGTTGGGTGGAATGACCTCTCACCTGCTTTGAGGAGGTGTGAATGTGGGTGGCAGGCTGGGTCCGGGACTCTGGGCACCCAGGAAGCCTGGGTCCTGGGGGCCCTAGAAGATCCCTTCTAGAAAGGCCTGCTCCCTGTCTAGGGTGGGGGATTTCCAGGGGGTGGGCTGGGGTGGACAGATTGCCAGCCAGGGAAAGGGGAGGCAGCTGGGAAGGTCCCTGCTCCCGTGGGCTTGAGGGCTGGTGGAGGACTCCGGAGAAGCTGAGCAGGGGTCTTAAGAAAGTCGGGGCAGGCTGGGGGAGGACAGGTGTGTGATGGGAGTTGAAAGGAAGCATCCAGGGCTGGAGTTGGGAGGTAGGTAGGGGAGGGGCAGAACTACTAGACCGGAGGACCAAGAAGGTGGGGGACCCCTAAGCATCACAACGGGTGTTTAACTGACGCCTAAACGTCGAGAGGTCCACTCAACCTGCCCTGCCCCCACAAGGCGCCTCCTCTGATGTTCTCTTGTTTCTCTCGCAGGCTCCGGGCCAGGTCGGGACCGCCCCTAGCCCTCCAGGGATCTGCCGGGCCCCTACCAGCACCCCTCTGCGCGGGGACCATGGCGCACACCCGCCTCGGGAGCCGCGGAGGCGCCGCCTGGTGATCCGGCCAAGGCGGCAGCGAGGGGGGCGCGGGCGGGGACCCCGGGGGCAGTCCATGCCCCGGGTGCCGCCGCGCCCCCTCCCCCTGCAGCCGGGCGCCCCCGCCGCTGGGCGGCGCGCAGGGCGGCGGGCCTGTCCGGGTGCCCCGTCGGGGGCGGCGCCCCGGCGGCCGCACTGAAGCCACCATGTGACGTGGTGCCGCTCCGTCGTGCCACGGAGCGGCGACGCCCTGGTGCCTCCCGTCCAGGCTCCTGGGCCCCGGCCCGGTGCAGGCCAAGCATGAGGCCGCGGCCCGACGGTCGGGGGCTCCGGGTGGGAGCCGCGCTGTCGCCCGCGCTGCTGCTGCTGCTGCTGCTGCCGCCACCGCCACCGCTGCCGGGACGCCTGTGGGCGGCGGGCACACCCGCGCCGGCGGCACCCGGGGCTCGGCTGGACGGCGCGCCGAGCGCCGGGCGCGTGAAGCGCGGCTGGGTGTGGAACCAGTTCTTCGTGGTGGAGGAGTACACGGGCACCGAGCCCCTGTACGTGGGCAAGGTAAAGTGGGGCCCCCGCACCCGCTGCCCCGCGCCCAGGACCCCTGGGACGCTAGGGACCCGGTTCCCCCAAGTCCCGGTCCCGGGTCCCTACTCCTAGCCCGCTCCCGGCTTGGGGCAGAAAGCAGGGTGGCGCGTTCTGCTCATCCCTCCCCGTCCCAAGCCCTCCTCCCATCCCCCTCCCCTGCGCCTCTCAGAGCAGAGCCGAGAGATCTAGTAGGTAAACCCAGGCCGTCACAGCTGGATCCATCTAGAATGTAGAAACAAGTTTGCAAATCTGATCATGTCACATACATACTGTCCCCACTCTGCTTAGAATTCTTCAGTAGCTTCCCATGCACTTGGGGTCAAGTCCAAATTTCACTGGGTTGCCTACAAAGATCTAGGTCCCCTGTAGCCTTACCTCCTGGCACACTCCTCTGAGTTTCAGGCCCAGGGCTCTTCTGACGGTCTTCACAGTGCACTGCTCCTGCCAATGCCCCTTCCCTTTGTCTGGGTTATTTCCTCCCCCTGAACAGGTCAGTTCTACTCCTGCTCCTGCTGATTAATCTATACTGACACTCAGGTCTCCACTCAAATGCCACATGTCCAGAGAGGCTGGCCTGACCACACCAGGCTTAGATCCCCTGGATATGGCCATCCATCCTTGTCACGATGCCTTCCAACGTCCCCATAGCGTTCCTTCATAACACTTAATTATGCATGTGTGTTTGATTATGCAGTTAATGTATATATTTCCTATCAGACAGTGTTTGTTTTCCTCACTGTCACATCCAGCACTCAGCACATATATTGTCCATAAACTGTTCGTATTAAATGAATGAATGAATGAGTGAATGAATGAATGAAAGCTACTCTCTCAAACTGAGTAAATGATGGTTAGTGAGGCTAAGCATCTGTGCCTTAGGAGTATGTGAAGCTGGGAGAGATTTTTGTTCAGCCATTCAATTCTCAGCCCCTCATGGGTGCAATGCCAGAGAGGCAGAGGCAAGTAAGATCCAGCTTCTGCCATCTGGGGGCTCCCCAGAGTAGCAGAGAGCTTTGATACATGATTCACAGGTGGGCACCTAGCGCCGAGCAGACATTCAGTAAATGGTATCTGTTGGCTGGCTTCATGGAGGAGAACACACGTGAGCAGGGTTTTGATGTATGAATAGGAGCTCCTGGGGCTGATGAGGAAAAGGGCATACATAGCCCGTGCAAAGACGTGGAGGCCTGAGGGAGCCTGCCTGAGTCAGAGACTTGTCAGCAGTTGAGGTACTGAGGTGGAGGGTGCTGGAACTCTCTGATTTCTGCCCGTCAGCCTTCCAGGAAGTTTTGGTCAGCAGAGACAGGTCAGGGGACCAACTCTGGAGTTTCCTGTGTGCTTAATGGGTCTGAGAATTGGAAGTTTGATCAACCTTCTCAGGTCAGAGGCTCAGGGATCGGGGATCGGGGATCAGGGAGGGGAGGAAGGGCTTGATGTAAATCTCCTGGTTTGTTTTGCAGGAAACTTAGATTTTCTCTGGTCTAGACACAGTAATCCCTGGTCCTTGGCTACCTTCCCTCCATCCATGTCCTTGCTCAAGGTCACCTGGCAAACTAGTGGCAGAGCCTAGGGCTCCTGACTTTCAGCCAGGGCAGTGAGATGGTGGAGCTGGCAGGAGGGACCAAGTCTGGCCAGGCCGCAGCTGATGGTGAGGAGACCAGGAATGCAGTCCTGGGGGCCAGATGCACCGGAACTTAAGGCCTGCCTCTGCCAACCCAGACTGTATTACCTTGAACGAGTTACGTCACCTCCTGAATCTGTCTCTTCGTCTGTAATGGGGGGCTTAGAGAGCCCATTTCCTAGAGTTGCTGAAAGGATTAAGGAAGAAGCCAGCATATATGGTGTTCAGACCGCAGTCACGTCAGCTGTTCTTCGTTGTTTTCTCGTTATTCTCATAGGACGCATTTAATCCGTAAACGGCAAGGTAGAAATCATCATTCCCTTTGGGAGCAAGGAAACCAAGACTGAGAAAGAGCAAAGTCCTAAAGGGGACAAGCAACTTGGCCAAGGCTTGAACCTGTGTGTGTGTCAGAGGCCAGTCCCAGTCTGATTCTTTTAACCTCTCTGAGACGTCCGGCCCTGAGAGGCGGACTTGAGTCCAGGAAATCCCCAGAGAGGCAGGGAAAGACATCTGCCCAAATGTCAGCTTGGTACTGTCAGGTACCTGAACTCTGTCGTCTGCCCAGCAGTTGGGGCGCCCAGGCCTCCCCATCCCCCAATAGTCCTGAAACCAGCAGAATCCACTGCTGACTCAGCACATTGCCTGTAGCTGGCTGGCCATTGGCATCTCAACAGCCTAAGGGGAACCCCATCCCTAACTCCAGGAACCAGAGTCAGTGGCCTTAGGAAGTCCTTTGATTATAACACCAGCAAACTGAGGCCAGAGGCAGAGAACATCAGACCAAAGTCTCCCAGCAACACAGTGACAGAACCAACCCTAGAAACCAGATTTTGGACACCAGCTTGGGGCCCAGGGCAATGTGAGTGCCCTTGACCATGAGCCAAGCATTGTGCCAGGCCAGAGTGTCTTTCTTCTCCTTGGGGCAACATCTCCTAACATCCTCATGGCTACCATGACCATGTTACCCCCCTCTTCCATCATCTTCACCCAGAGCCCCCCTCCTTTCTTCCCAGAGCGCACCTCTGCAGGGAAGAAAGAGAATTTTCCATCTCTTTGCAAACATGTGTCCAGAGCATACTGCCTTCGGAAAGGTGGTATATAGTATGTGGTTCGAGGGGGCCAGCTGGAGCCAGAGCTGCTGGGGGCTCAGATCCCAGCTCTGCCCCTTATTATCTCTCTGATTTGGGGCACATTACTGAACCTCTCTGAACCTCAGGTTCCTTATCTGTTGTTGAGTAAGGCCTTTACTAGCCTGTCCTCAAAGGGCTGTGGTGAGGATTTACCGAGCTGGTATAAGTCAAGAGCCAAGAAGAGCCAGCGCCTGGCACCTGGCTTGTGCTGGGTGTTAGCTTTTGTAGTTATAGGTCTCGCCTGTTATTTCCACCAGCTTGAGCCTCCCAGCTACACAGACACTCCCAAACCCCTTCCCCAAACCCTGGAAGCCTTCTGGGCAACCCATGTCCCAGGATTCTCCACCCCAAGTGGTGGCAGGTGGGGCGGGGAGAGGTGGTCGCTTAGCCCACCCCTCACTCAGTATGCAGTTGGAATATGAGGAATACGGGTTTGCGCTTTTAAAAACCACCTGTCCCCTTGCAAGCTGAGCCCCACCTTTGTGCAGGCCATTGCATGCACACACACACACACACACACACACACACACACACACACTCTTACCATACTCTCTCACTCTTTGGGGGAAAGGCCTTCTCCACGGTTCCAGTGAATTCGCTGCTTCCCGGTCCCCCGCCCCAGGGAGCCACTCGGAGCATCCGTCCTTGTCGAATTCCAAAGGTAGCTTAGCAACAACACCATCCGCAGAGTGAACCCCGGGCGCCCAACGGTAACCTATTTTACACACGCCTTCTCCATCACTCACCGCCACGCTCTTGTCGGCACCCGCAGGAACCCTGGGGTCCGTGATTGTCACTGAGGCCCCAACACCCACGGCTCCCTCCCCAGTCCTGCCCCGTGGACTATATACCACCTTTGCCACTTCTTCCCCTCACCTGCCCCCAGTACCCACCCTCCAAGCAGCCTCCCAGATTTCCATACAATCTGGGTACTTTGACTAATCCCTTTTCCGAACTGTAATTTCCCCAGAGGCTTCTGTCAGCTGGATGTGGATTTTGTAAGATTTTTAATTTTTTTTCTAAAAAGATAGAATTATGGGGTCAGCACTTATGACCAACTCCTGTGGGCGGTGAGATCTATTTTAGATATACAGCAGGATTAAAGTGGGGAGGAGAGCAGATTTAATTAAGTTGCTAATATTTAAAGAAAATTGATGAACTCCTGGTTTACGAGTAGCACAGGCATGAGCAGACCCCTCATTCCGGGGGGAGGCTTTTTATTTGATTTGCTTTCCGTTTAAATCCTGGACTCATTTTATTTGCGTAGCTGCGCTGTCCGTTTAATTGTCTTTAATAAGGAAAACGTACTTCTGCTCGCATTTAATTTTGATTTAATTAGGAGGAAGTAATTAATGGCCTCGTAAATCCCATTTTTCAGCTCCCCCCAGGATGAAAAGCCATCACTCTTGTGTTTTTCCCATTGTTTATGATCTGGGCCTTGGGCCTGGGGAGCGGGCTCTCCTCTGGGGCTGTCCACCCTTAATGGCGGTGGAAAGAACCCAGACTGTGGACTCAGGCTTCAGGGTTGCCTCTTGCTGGCTGTGTGACTTTAGAGGAGACTTAGGCCCTCTCTGATCCTCAGCTTGCAACCTGTGCAGTAGGGAGGAAATAAACTCTGATTCACAAGATCTTAATGAGACATCCATGAGGTCACAGTCAACGGTCTAGAAGTGTGTCTAATGAGTCTTCTCTGTAGTCTAGCTCATGTGTACCTGGGATTTGACAGTGACTGGATCCTCCAGAAATCCCAGAAGGCAGGTGGGGCATTTTAGTGACTGTTGTATATTTCATTCTTCATTCTTCATATTTCATTCTTCATTTTTGATATGTTTGGCGTCATGCCTTGTGCTGGGTACTGGGTAGAAGGAACTTGATCCTCAAGGAGCTTACATCTCACACTCCCATATGCATGTACCCTTACACACACACACACACACACACTCAACTCTCTCACTTCCCCTTATTTTCTCTGCAGGCCTACTCAGGACACCTATGTGTGCCAAGCATGGGGGTTTCAGAAGGTGTGAATCAAAGTTAGTCCACACCCCTGAGGCCCAGGACAGCTGGGGAGACAGATGTGCAACACTGAGGTGTTATGGGGAAGTGTGGAGCAGAAGGGAGTGTGCGTGGGCAGGATGAAGGCTCTTCAGCCAAATGGGTTGGGGCACCTAAGAGGACTGCCTGAAGGAGGAAACAAGCCCAGTTTAAAAGGGAAGAAGGTACTAGATGATGCTGCTGTCTCTCCAGTGGGTCAGGATTTCAGCCTACGGTCTTGTGTCAGACATTGGGGGATGAAGTGCGTGACCCTCAGTCCCTCCTGAGCTCAGGGTGGGAAAAGGAGAGGGAACTGGACTGCACGAACACCTATTTCATGCCAGGAGCTTCCACCCGTTATCTTATGAATCATCTGAACATGTGGGAGCCATAGTGTGTCCTTTACAGATGAGAAGACCGAGGCTCAGGGCCATACCACAGGCCAGTGGCAGAGCCTGAGCTGGCACCCAGCTGTTCCCGATCCCCAAGCCCATCGTCTGTCTCCATATGTGATTTGCAGTCCTTTTCCAAATGATGAAGTAGAGGCCCAGGTAGAAGAGGCCGCCTCTGACTGTGGCCGGTACAAGGCAAAAGGTGTGTCCAGCCCTCTCCCCCAGCCAGACTGACAGATCTGCAGAGGCTGCAGAAGGACAGACTGCACTTTGGAGTCAAACAGACTTGGGCCCAGCTCAGTATCCTCACCTGGGAAAGGTCGATACATGGACAGGCCGGCGCTCCAATGTTGAATTAGATTTCCGCAGAGGCTCGCCACACACCTGGCCCATGGTCGGCGCTCCATAAGCAAGAGTGCTGTCCTCCAGCCTCCCCTCACAGCTGAGAGTCTTGGGAAATGTTCTTCTGGGGGTAGAAATGTTCTCTCTGGAGCCAGGAGCCACGTGCGCAGGGCAGGCAGCCGCAGCCCAGCCCAGACCTACAGCTCTGAACTCTTAACTCCTACCCCCTGCCCCCACCCGTTCCGCTCTGACTCTGCAGTCCCCAGAGAGTGGCCATTGGGCCACCGCATGAGCGCTATGTCATCCTTCACGGGAGAAGCACATCAGTGACATCTCCGCCGGGTTCCACTCCCTCCTCCCCACCCGTCCCGCATGAGTGTCCATCCCTGTCCAGGGTCTGAGTTCACACATAAGGAAGGTCTGCCGGGACATGATAGAGACCCAGGAGGCAGAAAGGGAAGGCAACAATGATCTACCTCGGGTTCAGGTCATTACAAACATGCTCTCATTGAATCCTCACCGCACCTGTGCTAGGGAGGGCTCGATCTGATTTCTCGGGGGAAAACAGAGAGGAAAAATGGTCATAACATCAGCGAGTCATGGGATCAGGAAACTGGCTTCCTGAACTCAGCTGTGTGACTTCCCCTCTCTGCTTTTCCGTTTTCTCACCTGAGAAATGGGAAGAATGATGTTTCATAGGGCAGAGGTGAAGACGGCTAAGGTTATCGCTCTTAAGCGTCCCCCCATGTGGTGTCTATCCCACCGCACCGCGGTGTTTGCTGACTCCGTAAGCACACGCCGAGTCTGATTGGAAAGTGGATGGAGGTGCTGGAAGAGGGAACAAATTTACCCTCTCCTATTCCCACGTCCCCTGGGCCAAGGTGGAGCGAAAGCATAAACAGCAAACAGGAGAGACAGGTCTCCTCATCCCCAGCACTGCCAATGATTCAGGGCTGACGTCCTGAGATAATTTTATTGGGGGCATTAAACTGAGTTATGAGGTTTTTACAATACAGCCACTTATGAGAAATCTATTAACAGTAACTGGACAGGAAGAAGGCTTCTCAGTGGAGCCCAGAACGGGCATTAATTGGGGCAATCTATAACAGGACGGGGACCCGGGAAGGTTCCACCAGACGCCTCCATTTACTCCCCGCAATTTCTGCTGAGAATCAGCAGACTCGCCAAAAAGAGAGAGATGCCCATTAATCGGCTAATGAAATATGAAAATGTTTATGGGCCATTCAATCTTCCAAATGGCACTTCTATAATCCACCTTTCAGACACAGAGTTCCACCAGCAGAATTTATACCCGGGCTCCTCCTGCGTGGCAAGGGGTGGGATTTCATCCCCCTCCGTGACGACTTCATTGGTACCTGTTGTCCTGCTGTGTGGGCTGGGGTACGTGGCATCCTGGCCTGAAGGGGGCTTTAGAGATTCTGTCACTCACGTTACATCTCTGCGGAAGCTTAGAGTGGAGCAGGGACCCACCCAAGGTCACCCGCTTCATGGGACACTTTTCCCTCTGCTTGGAGTTGCCTCGGAAATTTGGGAATCGGAGAATCGGGACCTAGGTGTATCTGTTTGGGAGAACCCTCTTGCTACTGCTTCCTTGCCTAAGAGATCTCAGTTCAGTGAAAACAGCCTGGGACTTGGAGCCTGGCGGTGCCTGGATTAAATTGCACTTATATATAGCTAACATTTAGTAAATAATATAACAGTAACGATAGCTCCCATTTATTGGATACTTATAATGTCTCAGGCAGGGCTGATTTTCAGCTAGTACATACCAGTGTTCTTGTACCGGTCGTGAACATAGTGACATAGGCCCCCTCCCCCCACGCATAGTAAATGGTCTCCCTCCTCTCCCTCCTCCCCCAGTTCCCTCAGCTCCCCCGACCTCTCCGTGACCCAGTAGCCAGAGGGTCCTGCCTGGCCCAGCTAGGGTCCTGCAGCCGTAAGATCTTGTGGCAGTGCCCCTGCTGGCCTGGCTGGTGAATTTTGTGTGTCCCATGGTGCCAGGCAGGTACTAGAGCCTTCTGTAGATTTTAAACACTTTTTTCGAAAACTCTGAATGGATGAGTATGTGAATCACTTAGCACGGCCCCAGGCACAGAGCAGGGTCTCCGGTGATGAGCATTCCCTTCCGTCCTAGCTCCCTTCACCCCCTGCCCGCGCCCTGGGCCAGGCTCAGAGTCTGGGCAGGTGGGGCTGGACCCATAATTCCCAGCGGGGTCAGAAACAGCCGTTTGGAAGCTTGTTAGAAATGCAAACTCTGAGGGCCCGCCCCGGACCCACTGACCTTCCTCTCTGCCTCCCCAGATCCACTCGGACTCGGACGAGGGTGACGGGGCCATCAAGTACACCATCTCAGGTGAGGGAGCTGGGACCATCTTCCTGATCGATGAGCTGACGGGAGACATCCACGCCATGGAGCGCCTGGACCGTGAGCAGAAAACTTTCTACACGCTGCGGGCTCAGGCCCGGGATCGTGCCACCAACCGCCTGCTGGAACCAGAGTCAGAGTTCATCATCAAGGTGCAGGACATCAACGACAGTGAGCCCCGCTTCCTGCACGGCCCCTACATTGGAAGTGTGGCTGAGCTCTCACCTACAGGTGGGCGGCGGGCCCTGGGGGTGCTGGGCGGAGTCAGGGGCCTGGGCGAGGGGAGCTGCCAGGTTCGGAGTGGGAGCCTGTTACAGGGACTGGCTGATCCTCTGGGGAGAGGCAGGAGAGACAGGAAGTGCTGCCCCAGGCAGGGGATACAGGCATGAGTCCAGGAGCCCACACGGGCTCAAGCAGAGTGATGACATGGTCACAGCTGCACACCCGGACTAAGACACACACATGGCCCCAGCCATGTACATGGACACTGACCCCACATGACTTGGACTGCGGGTAGCCAGAGCAACATGCTTGGCCACGGTCACTCCCACAGGCCCAGCCCCACTTCCAGGCTCAGCAGCTCCCCTGTACACGGCCTTGCCCAGAGTTCAGCTCCACGCTGACCTTGCACAGCCCTTGGCCACAGTCCCACACAGGGGCAGGCACAACTGAACACGGGCACACCTACATCTGGAAAGAACCAGAGTGGAACACAGCTAGAACGAGGCCCAAGCACACAACCAGACACGGCCTCACACCCGACAGAGCCTCCTACAAAGCCCCTCAGGAAACAGCACCTCGCCCGTATGGAGCTTGTGCACAGAAACGACCACCTACGTAGCCATAGGCTAAAGCCACGAACAGAGGTGACCCACCTGGGCCTAGGCTCTAGCGGAGAGCAGCCACAACGGGGAGGGGCACAGCGACAGGGGCAACAGCATCCAGACAACTTCGTTTCCTGCCCACGGGAGACCCCAACACCAATCTAGGTCCCAAGACCTAGCCACTTGGGAACACAGGTTCACAGAGACGGCTGAGCCGCAGACGCAGGTCAGCAGCACGTAGCTGGGTATGGCCGCTAGAGTGCAGGGGCACCGGGAACGCACCATGGCATGGGTAGATCAGGAGCCCACACACCAGAACCCCTGCATGTGAGAAGACTGCAGGAGAGGCCACACTCGGAAGCTCACCACCACACAGCAGCGGGACACTGGAGCGAGAGGTTGGATGACTATACTGGCTCCCGTGGTAGGGCCCACTGAGGCCGGGACTCCCAGGAGAAGCCGGAGTCACGGGCAAGGGGCTCAGCCATCTTCTGCAGGGAGTTACCCCAGGCACCTGCATGCCAGGCTGGGTGGAGAGCAGTGGTCCTCAGTCCTCGACACCTCACATTCCATCCCTGACATACTGTGGTCGAGGGCTCAGGGCTGCCCCTCTCTGGGCCTTCCAGTCCTACTAGGGCATGTCAGAGGCAGGGGGTGTCTGAGCTCGGAGAGGGTGCGGGCAGCCCCCGCTTCCCCAGATGGGGCTAAATCTGACAGATTGGTGGGGAGAGAGCCAGCAGCCAGGGATGGAGAGGAAGAAGTGGACCAGAGATACGGGTGGGCACAGAACGACGGTGGGAGGCCAGAAACAGTGAGGGCGGGGATGCGGGTGTGGGCTGGTGCGCACACATGCACAGGTGTGCACGTGTGCCTGGTGTGCGTATGCGTTCACACACGTGTGTGCACGCACATGGCTAGGCAAAAGGCACTTTATGGCCTCTGTGTGCATACGGCATACTATGTGTCTGAGAGTATCCATTTATTTATTCGACAAGGGTACAGGAGAACCTACTATGTGTTGGGCACTGGGAACGTGCCGTTGAAGAGACAGACAAGCTTCCCTCTCATGGAGGGTAACTTTTGGCTGAGAAAGGCAGGCAGTGAGCGAGTAAACAAACAGAGCATTGGGAGGTGAAGCTAGAGGGCTTCTCTGAGGAGGTGACTGTGAAACAGAGACCTGAAGAAAGGAAAGGGTGGGCCCTGGGGGGAAGAGCATTCCAGGCAGTGGGAACCGTACCTACAAAGGCTCCGAGGAGAAGTGGAGAGGTGATCAGATTGTGCAGCCCCGGGGAGCCTAGTCGGGGCGTTCCGCAAAGAGGCTTGTTCAGAAGAGTGACATGGTCTGACTTAGTTTTAAAAGGACCTCACTCTGTTCGGTGAAGATCGGGTGGTGATGGGATTGGGGCGTGGGGCAAGGACAGAAGCAGAGGAGCATATTGTAATTACCTAGGTGGGAAATGATGGTGGCTTGGAGCAAGGCGGGATCAGTAAGGGTAGGGAGAGGAGGTCGACTTTGGGATCTATTTTAAAAGGAGAGCTGAAAGCATTTGCTAATGGATGGGATGTGGGATGTGAGAGAAAGACAATTCAGGGATGACTACTGAGGTGTTGACCTGGACAGTTAAATAGATGGGTTTCCATTTGCTGAGATGGGAGGAGCAGCGGGAAAAGCAGATCTGGGGGACAGTGCGAAATCAGGAGTTTGGTTTCAGTTGGGCTAAGGTTGGAAGTACTTACTAGACAGCCAAGTGGACATCTTCAATATACGGGTTCAGTGGAGAGATCATTGGAAAAAGCTAAAGTTGGAAGTACTTACTAGACAGCCGAGTGGACATCTTCAATGTACGGGTTCGATGGAGAGATCATTGAAAGTTGTTGGTAGCAAAGACCCATGGACTTTCAGAGCCTAGTGATTACTTAGAAATTAATTTTGCAAATGGGGGAAACTGAGGCTCAGAGGAGCAGTGATGTGTCCAGGATCACACAGCAAGTCAGGGGCAGTGAAAGCCCCTGATGTCCCCCCATCCAGCAGCCCCTACTCAGTGACTCAAACCCTGGCCCTGTGTCTCTTCATCCCAAATGGATCCACATGGAAAAGACCAGAAAAGTGACACAAGGTGAGGCTGGAGAAGGAAGCAAGAGCCATACCCAAAAGACCTGGTGGAAGCACAGAACCTGGGAAAAGCTAAAGCAAGGGAGCCAATCCAGTGCAAAGGTCCTGAGGTGCATTTTAGAAAGCTCTCTCTGCTACGGTTTGGAGAACAGGTGGGGATAGGGGACTCCAGAGGGAGGCATCGGCCAGGTGCTTGTCCATCACTTCACTCCCACTTCAACTCTGAGAAGTGATGGGACTGATGGTGGCATCCCCATCGAACAAATGGGAACACTGAGGCTCAGAGGGGAGAAAATATGTCCACCATTGCATAGCAAGTCAGTGACTGAGCAAGTCAAGTCTTGGTTCCTAGACTGTTGGAGTGGCAAGAGTCATTGCATCACACTCGGGGTAACTGAGGCCAAGAGAAAGACAAGGACACTTTCAAGGTCACCCAGATTGTAGGAGGCAGAGCCAGTCCCTGGGTTCATGAATATCAATCAGCCTGAGGAGCTCCTGCCCTGCCTCCCTTTCCCCTCCCAGCTCACTGACTCTGACATTCAGCTCAGGAAAGAGGGAGGCATTGGATTCAACTTGGACAAGCCAAGGAAGCCAGGAGGAGAGGGAGGAAGCAGAAATTAAATTAGTTTATTTCATTTAAGCAACTTTTTGAAGAGGAAGCAAATCTGACACCGGGGTGCTTGTGGAGACTCCAGGCAGCTTTGAAAATCAGTCACAATTACTGAGCCTCCTGATCTGGGCTGAAGAGGGCGGGGCGGACAAGCGGCACCAGGGTCTGGGCAGCTTCGGAGATCAGAGGGAGCAGGGACACAGCTTGGGACATGAAAGGCAGCGGGGCTCGCAAATTAAACCACTCACAGCTTAAAAAGGAAGGGAAGTGTGCCGGGGGCCTCCGATGAGCCACGCTTCTGAGCAGGGGCACACCAGCCTCGCTGAACCTAACACAGTGAAGCAGGTCCTACAGCTGACCGTCAGGAAGCCTGGCTCCCTACATGACCTTGGGCGAGTCCCTGCCTCTCTCTGGGCACCGGGTTCCCTTCGAAACATTGAAGGGGTTTATTCATGCAATAGACATTTACTGAGGGTCTACTCTGTGCCAGGCACTGTTCCAGGCACTGGAGGTTCTTAGGAAGCCTCCATACAGGGCAGAGAGACAGACGGGAATGAAATAAACAAGCCAATATATTATAGGCCCTTATATAACAGGTCTAAGTGCTGTGAAATCTAGAGAATTTTTGCATTATACTGGGGGAGTGCTATTTTAGATAGAGGAGTCAGGAAGGGCCTTTCTTTACAAAAGAGCATATTTGAACAAAGATCTGAAGGAACCAAGGAGCTATGTGAAACAGTGGTTTTCATACTTGACTGTGCATCCACATTACTTGGAGAGCTTGCTAAAATACAGATTGATGCCCTTTCCCCCCAGGGTTTCTGATTCAGCAGGTCTGGTTATTAGAAATGTTTGCATTTTTTAATTAATTCCATGGTGATGCTGCTATTGCTGGCTCAGGGACCACACTTGGAGAATCACTAAGCTGGAGGAAGAATGTACAGGCAGAATAAACAGCAAGTGCAAAGGTCCTGAGACATAGTGTGTTTGTCATGAGGGGTCAGTGTGGGTGAAGAGAGAAGTAAGTGATGTAGGGGGAGAGTCCAATGAGATTGAAAGAGATACTGGAAACAGGATCACGTAGGACACTGTAGCCATTGAAAGGATTTCGGTTGTACTCTGAGTGAGATACAGAGTCAATGAGTGATGTGATCCAACTTATACTTTTAAAAGCTGACTTGTTGGCCACCATATTGAAAATGGACCATAAGGGGACAATGTTGGAAGAAGGGAGATCAGTGAGGAGGCAGCTGCAATCATGTGGGCAAAAGGTGATGCTGACTCAGACCCGCATAGGAGGTGAGAAGGTATGGGATTCTGGGTGTATGTTGAAGGTAGAGCCAACTGGGCTTGTGAGGGACCAGATAAGAGGAGTGAGAGGGAGACAAAGCAAGGATGTGGTTGACAAGTGTGTCCTGAGCAATGGATGGATGGAGCTGCTGAGATGGGGACTGCTCCAGCAAGAGCAAGGTTACAGCACAAAATTAAGACTCTTGGGTATGTTAAGACTGAGATGTCTACTAGAAATCTGGGTGGAGCTGTCAAGGGGACAGTTGGGTCTCTGAGTCTGGAGGTCAGGAGCACTATCAGGGTCAGAGATACAATTTTGAAGGTCATCAGCAGAGAGAAGGAATTTAAAGCTCAAGGCTGGATGAAACCAACAAGAAAGTGAGTTTTGAGAGAAAAGATTTAGACTAGATAATCTCCTAATGTTGGGGGCACCAGACCCCTTCCCACAAGTTTCACAACCTGAGCAGTGGACAGCAAGATCTCACAGGGCTCTCATGCCCAGTTCAACTCTACCTACTTATTAATGCCAACTATGTATAAGATATGCTTGGCACTGTTGAGGATACAGAAATGAGAACTTCAATCCAACATGCATCTATTAGCCACTACTTTATTCCGGGCACTGCAGGGGATCTAAAGATAAGTAATTGAATTAAATCCACAAATGTTTATTAGCACCCATTATGTACAAGGCCTCCAGTGTACTTGGCTCTGTAGGGGTTGCAAAGATGAGTCACCTAACTTAGCAAACATTTATTAGCACCTACTTTATATATAGCCCCAAGGGGATAGAAAAATAAGCAGTTGCTTTCAATTCAATAAACATGTATTAGTGCCTACTGTGTACATGGCAATTGGGTAGGTATGTGGGGATGCAAAGAAGAGCAAGACCCTCCCCTGACCTTAAAGTGATGGCAGATCAGTTTCATCTCTGGGGTGAACTTTGGCCAAATGGTAGTGACTATAGGGTTGTGTTGAGAAGGAATCTGAGGCCCCTCCCATTCAAGCTCAGGAGAAAATGCCGCAAACGATTAGTAATGTCTGCTGAGAGCAAAGGCAAGCCAATGGAATGGTTCATTTGGCATTGGATTGGCATTGTTGGACCATGGGATTGGGACTCAGTGAGCTGTGGAAATGGGCAGGGGCTCTGCCAGAGCGGGGTTCCCATGTATTCCAGTTCCTCTGTGAGCAGCATCTCTAACCGACAGAAGGGCTGTTTTGTAGTATAGCCTGCACTTCTTGGGACATTTGCTAAATAACAGCTGTCAGCCAACACTGCTTTCACAGAGCTATTTCCTCTTATTCTCAACAATCCTGGGGAATAAGCAGGGCAGGTATTACTGTCCTCATTTAACCAATGAGGAAATAAATGCAGAGAGAGATAAAGTAACTTGCCTGAGTTTCCAGAGTGAGAGCTGGAGCCAGAACTGGACCCCGAACCCAGAAGCAGAACCCAAGCCACTTGCCTCAGCTTGTGTGGGCAACAGCCATGCACAGAGACTTTATAGCTTGCAAAGCACTTTCACATCCCTGATCTTAATTGATTCTCCCAGAAGCTCTCAGGTCAAGTGTTAACACACCCATTTTATAGCTGGAGAAACTGAGGCTCACGAGGGGAAGAAGGTAACACTGGAAGAGCACACTACTGATTGTTGAATCCAGTGGTTGGCGGGGGACAGGGCAAGGAGGAAGGGAGGAAAGCAGGAGGCAGTGTGTTCCCCAAAGGTCTCATTTGGGGAGGGTAGCAACAAGCTGGGAGCCTCTGAGTGTCCTGTCTGCAGCCAGAGAGAGTGTGGCTCAGCAGCCCTCAGGCCCAAGCCAGGAATCAATCGCTGGCCTCTGCAGAGACAACTTCTAAAGATGTTTTTAATTAAAGTCCAGGAAGATCTATATGTGCAATATCTCCTTGCCTAGCAACGGCACTGGCTCTCACCACCCAGGATCGGGGGAAACAGGACAGGAGATTTCTGGTGGAGAAAGGTGGCAAGGAAGAGCAGAGGCCCTGGCCCTCAGGAGTCATCCCCGTGGCCCAGGGAACCTGGACAGTGAAGAGTGGATCCATGCCTTTCTTTGTCATTTCCATCAACAAATTATTCCACACACACAAGCACCTTCTCTAAGCCAGGCCCTATACCTACATAGCAGTGAGTACAAAGGTGACCGAGCCACCATCCTGCCCTCAAGGGCCTAGCACACAGTGGGTGCTCCATAGATGTCGGGTAACTGAATAGAAGCAAATAATAAGAAAAGAAATGTTTGCTTTCTGCAACAGGCAGACCGTTGCTACTACAGCAGATACTTAAAATGTTGCTGTCCCAACAAATAAGGTGACCAGACTACATACTAGACAGTCCCATTTAAATGTGGGAAGGACAGAAGAGCACAAGTGTCTCAAACTGGGATGGTAGGAGAGTCCTCTCTCTCAGGGGAACAGATTAGCTCCCCATACACATTCATGGGTGAGTCCATGGCTGGGATCTACGAGGACAAAGGGAGGGGACGGTGTCCCAGAGTTTCACTGGAGACTCTGGAAAAGCGTATTTGCAACATAGGGCACTCTTATCCCATTGAGCCAAAACTGCTTCTTCTCTTTGTCCCCCCTCCCACTCTCTCCCACTCTCCTCTTGCTTAATATGTATCTCTGCCTGTCTCTGTTTCTATATAAGTCTACTTTCTGACTTTATCTCTGCATTTCTACCTCTTTCTGTCACATTCTGTGTTCCACTTTCTCCCTGTCTCTATGTATCTCTGCCTTTCTGATGCTCATATCTCTGTCTCTGTCCTAATTTCTTCCTATGTGTCTGGGTATCTGTTTTCCCACTTTCTCCCTGCCTGTCTCTCTGAATCCCTGTCCCTCTGTCCCTTGTCTCTGTGTCTCTGACCCACTTTCTAACCTCATCTCTTAGTGACACCTTCTCTGTCACTTGTTTCTGGGCCTGCCTCCTACCCCTCCCTCCCAACTACTCCCCGCCCCACCCATGTTCTTGCATCTCCTGAATATCATTAGGCTGCCCTGGCTGGGCAGCCGGAAGCTGTGGAGGCCAGCCCAGTGAGCCAGCATCATAAGTGATGATCAAAGAGGGAGTTGGGAGGGAGAGTTTGAGAAGGGGTTTGTTTCCTGTGTAATCTGAACGTTCCCAGGGACTCGACAAGTGGTTTTTAATTTTTAATAGAAAGCATTCCGTGCAGTTCTGGCAGCAGCAGGGGGTGGGACTCATTTTTTATAAATGTTTGAGAAGCTAAATGTGAGCTGAGGGTTTCCCCAGGCCCAGCAGGGCGGCAAAGGGAAGTAGGGAAGAGGCATGACGGCAATAATTACAAACATCTTCATAATAATGACACTTGGTCACCTCGTTTGAAGATTCTGTTCCTTTCCAAAGTGCTTCGTCTCTTTCATCTCATTAAAGGGCCTCCCTCTTCCAGGGAGTCCAGAAGGATGAAGTATTATCTCCATTTTACAGAAGGGGCACTGAGGCCCCGTCGGGTCAGTTTTCCCACAGCCACAAAGCCCAGGAGAGGGCTGGGATGACTTCAGTCCTGGGGCTCCCCTCCCCATAGCACCACCTCCTCCTTGAGCCAATGGGACTCCTCCTGGGGGCTCCGGAGCCCAAGTCTAGGTGGCAGTTGGACCTCGTAGATATCAAAGACAAGAGCTAAGAAAGGAAAGAATTCTGGGTTGGGAGCCAGGCCATGGGTTCCAATTCTGGCTCCATGTCAAACCATGTCAGAGACATCCAGGTAAACCAGAGATAAGGGGTGAGCTTGACCCCTCCCTCCTGATAATGGTGTCCAGGAATTTTTTACTTCAGGCCAAGGGCACAGCCCCAGAGACCTTCTGACCATTGCAGAGAGACAAGAGGAATAAACTACTGAGTGCTACTATATGCCCAGCTTTACCAGCCATGTAAATCCATCATTTCTAGTCCTCAGAGCATCCCTGGGAGGCAGAGGGGCCTCCTCTAGACTAAAGGTGAGGAAAGAGGTCAAACAGGAAGAAAGACTTGACCAAGAGCACAGAGTGAAGAAGGGGCGGGATCCGAACCCTAGACTCTCTGATGCCAAAGCCCACCCAGTCTCATCTCCTGGCAGGAGTCTGAAGTCTCATGCTGATTTTGCCTGGGAGGAGCACTGCTGACTTGGTGGCATGTGTCATCCTTGCTTCTTCCTTCCTAGGGTCAGTCTCAGGACTGGCACAGTGAGTCCAGACATGCTGGCTCCACAGACCTGGGCTGCAGTCTTTCCCTACCACTTACCACTGATAGAACCGGGGAAAGTCACTGAGCAGAGACCCCATGACTCAGTTTCCTGAGTTCAGTCAGGGGTTTGGCCGGTAGTTAGCCTGGGATGCATTCTAGAATCACTGCAGCAGTTTTTAAAAATGCCCTTGTCTCTGCTTCACCCCAGGAGAGGCGTACGGAATTGGTCTGGGGTGGGGTTCAGCATCAGTTTTATTTTAAAGCTCCTAAGAGATTCTAATATGCAGCCAGGGTAAGACACACTGGTTTCTGTGCTCTCTGAGGACCAGCCTTTCCACATTTAACATTCTACGTGGAACCCTGCTCTGAAATCCTGTTTACCCAAGAATCATTTGGGCAATACTTCCTATGCCGGCCTGGATAGAGGCCCTTAACCCCATGTAGCTTAAGAGTTGGCTGGCAGCACCATGGACAGCAACCAGCCCACCCTAGCCAATCCCAGCCCTGCTTCTGGAACTCCGAGCTTCAACCAGTTGTGGCAGGGAGAATCCTGGATGCTGTTCCTTGCCATTCCCCTCCTTTCTCTGACTCGTCCCTCTCTTACTTGCCTGTCTCCTTTTACTCCTATTGCCCCCCCCCCCCACTTCATAAGTCCAGGCATATGTGGGTTTTGACATCAGATCAACCTGTTTTTGAATCCTGCCTCTCCTATTTCCTTACCAGGTGAACTTAACTGGGCATTGTTCTTGGTTCTGAACATGGAGAACTGTTTGAGTTCTCACAGTGATCTTGAGAGCTTGGCAGTAATATTACCTTCATTTCACAAGTGAGGAAACTAAGGCACAAGGGACTTCATTGCTTAACTTCACTCAGCCTCATTTTTTCATCTGTAAAGTGGGAATCTCAATAGAGCTTACTTCAAGCTTATTTTATAATTCCATGAGATAACAGACATAAAGGGCTTCTCATAGGATCTAGCACAAAGTATTATTCAGTAAACATAATCTATCATTATCTTCGAATAACAATATGTAATAATAGGTTTCATCAGCATTTATTATTAATTCACATTTTCACCCTTCACTGTGCATAGCAGTTCCCTCATCTGTAAAATGGGAATGATGCAGGATTGTACGGTGTTGGCTCATATCCACTCACAATAGGCAAATATTGATTTTCTGTTTTGCGAGCCACTTGATATCACATAGGTAGCTTGAAATTGGCCATGGTGAGAGTCTCTACACCATGTAAATCAACAAATACAACAAGGTAGGGCGTTCCTCCCCACCCCTCTAGCCCTCTGAGCTGATGGTTAAACATTTACCAGCATACCACTGCATCTACATCTTAGAATTCAACTGAGAATTAAAGGAGAGAGTGGATGTGATGGTCATTATAAAATCTAACTGCTGAATGGAGGGGAGCTGACCATGCGGTGGTCCCGTAGCAGCCACAAGCCTGGCACCCTTTTATCTGCTCATTCTGGGGAGCTGCTGACTTGTGAAGAAGGTAGGAGGGGGTCTGGAGCCTGGGGAGCCAGTGGTGAATCACTGACCCTTCACCATCCCCACGTGTCGGCATTAACTATAATGGCTGCAATAAAGAATCCGGGATTGGGGAAATGATTCCATCATCCCCGCAGGAGTCCCTGGGATGCAGCCAGGGAGAGAGAGAGAGATCAGCCATTACCCTGGTGAGTCATTCAGCTGGATATTGTGCCTTGCCCAAGGGGGGGGGGGGGGACAAGCAGAGGGGAGTGGCAGGGAGACCCTCTCTCATAACAGCTACAACAGCCACTATTTATTGAGCACCCACCATGAGCCTGATGCTTTATGTATCTTCTCCCTTTTCAGTGTGTCTGTGAGGGAGGCATGATTGTGTTCATATACTCACATGCCATGCCTCCCAAGACAACAACCTACATTTATTGAGTGCTTAGCGTGGGGCAGGCACTGTCCTCGGTGCTGAACATGAAGTCTGTTTAAATTCCTAAAACAATTTTAGGAGTTTGGTAATATGCTCATCTTTATTTCACAAATGAGAAAATTGAGGCACAAGGGGGTTGTGACATGTTCAAGGTCAAACTGCTAGTAAATGGCAGAGTCATCACTGATTGTGATTTATTACACTGAGCCACCATCCCCAGAGCCACTCTGCCTGCCTGCGTTGACTGTCACCCCAGGAGGGCTTTGACCTCAGAGTCCTGGGTTCAAATCCCACCACTTCCTCTCTCAGTGCTCTTGGTCAAGTGTTCCTACTTGTCTGACCTGTTTCCTCACCTGTAACTTAGAGGGGAACATTCTGGCTCTCAGAAATACTATGAGGATTAGAGATGATGAATTTTTTTAAAGATTTTATTTACTTATTTGACAGACAGAGATTACAAGCAGGCAGAGAGGCAGGCAGAGAGAGAGGAGGAAGCAGCCCCCCCCCCCCCCCCCGCTGAGCAGAGAGCCCGATGTGGGGCTCAATCCCAGGACCCCCAGACTATGACCTGAGCCGAAGGCAGAGGCTTTAACCCACTGAGCCACCCAGGTGCCCCAGAGATGATGAATTTAAGTGCTTGGTGAAGCTGGACATGTAGTAGGTGCCCCTAAGAGTTTATTCCTTTTTCCTCTTTCTGTATAATATGAGGCACCTGGGGTTATGTCCTTGGCCCTGAGAGGAGACCCTGGGCACCAAGCATCGAGGGGGAGAGGGCTTGCTCAGATACCTTCCCTAGCTTTTCTGGGCAACCCTGACATGGCTGACATGGAGCAGGAGCTGCCAAAGAGAGGCGCATTGCAGGGCCGGTTTAGAAGGCTCAGGCTGGGAGGGGGGATATAGAGAGGAAAATAAGGAATGCAAAAGAGTGAAAAATAAATACATGTGTCTGTCTGGAATGATCGAGGGCCCCAGGCTGGAGGCGGGAGAGGCGGGCGGCAGGCTGGGCTTAGCAGAATTGCTGCAGTAGCACTTCCAGAGCCTCACTCATTAGCCAAGCTGTGAATGGGCCTTACCTCCTAGCAGGCACCCTTCTGGCCCAGAGTGTACCACCCAGCCCCGGGAAGGCCCCACCCAGGACCTCAGCAGGTCTGGGTCCCATCCCTTCACCAGCAGGGCATTCAAAAGAAGGCATCACCTTGAAGTGACGTCTGAGTCTTATCCTCTTGGCTCATATCCTGAGCTCCCAAGACTCCTTCTTGGGTCTTCTACTTCACCCCCTCCTTTCTGGAAAGGTTCAGATGGACCAGAAGGCTTTGCCCACCTCCCCATCCAACCCTCCCCCACCCCACCCTCAACCCCCTCCTGTCCAGCCTCACATCCCAAGCCCTGATTTCGTCAAATTGAACATGATGTCAAATTAGAGCCATCTCTGGGACAGGCCGAGAGAAGCTCCCAGTTTAATGAGGCAGCGTCGAAAATCAATAACTTAATTGCCGCTGTTTGATGGACTTTTATCCAATTTATACTCTCCCCAGCAGCCTACGTGCAGAGCATGCAGAGCATGTGAAGTGTGTGTGTGTGTGTGTGTGTGTGTGTGTGTGTGTGTGTGTCTGGGGCGGGGGACTGTCTGGACACCCAGGGGGAGGGGCAAGGAGGGCACCAGGACCCACAGCCAACTATTTCCCACAGGGAAAGCTGGGCCTTACCATCCTCCTGCCCCCAATCCAAAAGCTACTGGCCTCTGAGCCCCAGTGAACTTGGTTATCCTTCTGGGCTGCCCAATCCCCATCGTGTGGGGGGTGGTAAGGTGGGAGGGAAGAGAGGCAGAATTCTCTCGAGAAATCAGGAGGGGCGGGGGTGGGTAGAAAGACCCCTGTTTTGGGAGTCAGGTGCCTAGTTTCCAGTCCTGGCTCTAACTCTGACCGTGATGACTTAATTGGTGATGATGACCATTGCATCACCCGCTGAGACAGCCCCATCTGGACTGAGAATTTAAAGTGCATTCCCTCAACATCAAGAACCAAGGACTAGGATTATCCCCCATTTGCTGAAGAGGAAACGGATTCAGAGAGGCTGTCTTCCCTTGCTAGAATCCTACAGCTGGGAGTCACCAAAGGAGATCTGAACCCAGATCTGACTCCATGGTCATGCTTGTGCCACAGGAAGCCCCCAGATCAGGAAGCGGGTTGGGAGTCGGTGTGGGGATGAGGACTGTGAGGGGACTAGCTTCCATGACCTCCAGCTTGGATCTCCTCTCCTAGCTTCCCTGGGGTGGGGAGGACAAGCACAGCGGCCCCAGGTGACCCCCGTCTCGCTTGGTCCCCCGGGTCCAGGCACGTCGGTGATGCAGGTGATGGCCTCTGATGCAGATGACCCCACGTACGGCAGCAGCGCTCGGCTGGTGTACAGCGTGCTGGATGGCGAGCACCACTTCACCGTGGACCCCAAGACCGGTAAGGGGCGGGGCCTGGCCGGAGGGTCGGGGCCTGGGCAAGACTGGAGGAGGGGCACGGAGGGGCGGGGCTAGAGGGTGGGGGTACTTCCGCTGGCAGCGTTCTAAGCGGACATCGCTGAGGGTAGGACGCCCGGAAGCGGCATCTATCCTGTTCCAGGATCTCAGAGAGGAAAGGATGGCCAGGCAGAAAGAGACAAGGGCTGAGAACCAGAAAAAGATGGGGCTTGAGGGCGGGGGCGGTGGGGGGTGGGGGGGTGGTGAGGAGCGCCTGCCATACTGGAAGAGAAACAAAAAGGCAGGATGCCTCCACCATGCCAACATGGGCGCCCTGAAGGGGACTTCAGAGGTCCCACGTAAGCGACCCTCCTGTCCTTGGAGCTTAACTGAAGCAAGCGTGTCTGCAGCCCTTAGGGGTCAGCAGGTGAAGGGCGCCTTTTCAGCAGTTGTGAAAGCTCTGTTCAAAGGACAGTTGTTAAGGGTCTGATGGAAAGAGATAGAGACAGGCGAGAATGGCTTGTTGGCTTCTTTTCCCTCCCCCAACACCACCGAACACAGTCCTCATTTCACTTTCTCTGAGGTTAGAGCCTGATTATGTCTCTGAGGGGCCCTGCCAGAGTGGCAGGGAGGGCAGAGCAGGACATGAGGCTCAGAGAAGTGAAGTGCCTTACAGAGGTTGTTGCACAGCTGGGCGTGGCTGCCGATGCCAAGGAAGGTGTTCTCCCTGTCCCTGAGATGGGAGGCGCAGGCCAGGAGTGAGGGCTCACTGGAGACCGTCCACCACACAATGTTTATCAGATGCCATCCTGGGGCTCACAGTCCAGTGGGGGCAGGGGCGACAGGCACATGCATGGGCCATCAGGATGCAAAGTTCTGGGAGGTGGAAGGAGCTGATCTCCAAAGGATAAGAAGGCGTTGGCCAGACCCAGATGGGGATTCAGAGACAGGCATTCCAGGCAGAGGGCATGGTGCTGGCAAAACTAGGAGGGAAGAACACCCTGAGGCATGAGGGGAATTGTAAGCAACTCAGGACTGGGAAAAGCAGGAGGCCTAAGATGGGATCAGGGCTGGCTGGTAGGGGCCCAACTGGGCCCAGAAGAAGTGAGGCTTAAGACCTTGGATTTTATTCTAAGGGTAATGAGGGAGGGAATTTTTTTCCAAGGGTAATGGGGGTAAAAGGTAGTTCTAAGGATTATTCTAAAGGTAATGGTGTGTGTGTGTGTGTGTGTGTGTGTGGTGGATCTACATTTTGGGTTTTTGTTTGTGTATTTTATTTGTTGGGGTGTGGAATTGAGGATTCTAGATTATGAGCACAGTTATAATTGTACTATCTTACACAAAATATCTTTGTCATTTTTTTCTCCTTGCAAAAGTAATATATTTTGGAAATTCAAACATTAAATGTTAAAAGAGGGAGAGAAAGAAAGAAAGAAAGGAAGATGCTTCCCACCCTCACCCCTTAATTACAGCCCCAAAGGTAGCTACTTAGTACATATATCCTATGAGATCTTGGACTCATTCACTTAAAAAAATATTAAGTTTTTAAAAATAAATAACATATTTCAAGGTTCGAAATTTTAAAAGTAATCCAAACAGATATTTAGTGGACATTCTTCAGCCCTTCCAGTCCCCCAGCCACCCAGTTTGGGTCCCCAAGGCAACCAATGTAATTTCCTTGCGTATCCTTTCAGAGCTATTCTATGCATGTACAAGAAAATAGGTACATGTATTTGTTTTATTTTTTTTTACACAAATGGTAGCTATAAACACACTATATACACTGCTTGCCTTTTTCACTTTACAATACATCTTGAAGATTATTCTATATCAGTACATAAAGAGCTTCCTCATTCTTTTATTTAACAGCTGTTGTGGATACACTAAAATTTATTTCACCAGTCCCCTATTGATGGACACTTACGCTGTTTCCAATCTTTTGCTACAACAAGCAATGCTACAGTGAATAACCTCATACATATATCATTTTGTGCTTGTGTGAGTGTATCTGCAGGATAATTTTCGGGAAGAGGAAAAGCTGGGTCAAAGAGCACATGCATTTGGAATCCGGATAGATAATGCCGAAATGTACCAGATTATACTCCCGAGAGCCACATAGGAAGGCGCCTGTTCCCCTCCTCCTCACCAACATTTTGGGCTCATTGATGACTTTTAGGCAAGGAAGTGACATGCTCAGGTTTTCATTTTAACAAGATCCCTCGGGCTGCTCTCTTTAGCATGGCTCAGAGACAGGAATTGAATTCAGGGAGACTCAGTAGCCTAGGGTGCCCAACAGAGAGCCCCAAATGACAAACACCAAGGCCTGCACCTTTCCCCGACCCCCACCCAGACTCCTGAACCTGCTCCATCTAGCTCGGGAGCCAGAAATGACACAGGATTGGTGGCGAGGGTTAGCTGGGATGCTGAGGAGGGAGAATAAGAGATGACAGTGAGATCCAGCAAGGGCAGACCTTGGGGGTAGGGAACTGGACTGAGGGAAGAATCTGGGGGTTCCCAACTTTGGGACCTGCGATGGGAAAGAGCACCATCCACAGAAACAGAAGGAGGAATGTTGATTAAGAAAACTAGGACCAAAAGAATTAGTGAATGTGCCCTGGGATCTGGTGCAGAGCTAATTCATTCCATTTTAACCAAAGTGCCTTTAGGAGGGGAGAAGAGAAGGAAAGAAACATCTAGAACATCTAGCAGGCTGTCTGAAATATGGGCCTGGAGCTCTCTTAATAGCAGGGGCTCCTTAAACTTTGGTTTCCCATGTGCATAAGAAGGATAATAATTCCCATCACAAGTGACTGTTGCGAGGCTCCAACAGGAGAGTTCCTTCCTTCATTCAACAACTCTTCAGCCAGTGCCTCCTATGTACCTGGCTCTGTTCTAGGCTCTAAGCATATGGCAGGAAGCAAATCCATACCTTCATGGAGCTTTAATTCAAGTAGGGAATACAGAAATGCAGAAAATAAGCCTATCCAGGTATAACATAACATCATAGCAACAAGTGCAAGGAAGACACAGAAAGCAGGATAAAGGGGTAGACTTCGATGAAGAAATCAGGATGGGCCTTTCTAAGGAGGTGATCTTGGACAGAGACGTGAATGAAGGGAGGGTATGAGCCCCCTCGGTATCCCGGAAGGAACGTGCAGGCCAAGGGAACAACGAGGGTACAAAGTGCCTGGCGCAATCCTTGGTACCTGCTGGCAAGCCAAGGGGCTGCTGTTGCCTGTTGCTACTGATGCCTTCATTCGTTCAGCCTGAGGAGGGGGCCCTTCGAGTTGATTCCCCTTCCAGAAAGGGAGGAAGAGACAGAAAAAAAGGGAGGGGCCAGGACTGAGTCTGGGAGATGGCAGGGGTGAGCAGATGGGGGACCAGACTTCAAGCGAGTGAAGAGGACGGCCGGGTTCTCAGAAAAAGCATCCCCCGCTGCAAGGAGGCAGGGAGAGGGTGGCACGTGGGAGGCCTCGGAGAGCCCAGGAGGGCAGGAACCGTTCTCAGGAGGCCAGAGAATGGGCACCAGACAAGGCAGGTGAAGCAGCACAGATGAGGTCCTTGTCCTAGGGTCCTTCACTTTCTCAGTCTGAGAGGGTCTTTGCTGACACCTCCCAGGAAGGACCAGATTGTTCCTCCCCTTGGCTTCAGCCCCACTGCAGGAGCCGCCCTGGTGCCATTCCCAGCCCCAGCTCCATTTCCCCAGCCAGGAATATTCCGCTGATGCGGGTCTATATTTAGCAGCTGCTGCGAGGTACAGTCTGTTCTCGCTGTGCAGATAGCAGGGAGCAGAGCCGGAACGGGCCCTGAGAGGAAGGTGTGAGGGAGAGGAGGAGGCGGGGCTCCGTGGGGCCGAGTGCCAGAGGAGGAATTAACTTGTGTGTTTTAAAGGCCAGGCCTGCCAGCAAGCCCCCCACAGGGGCGACAGGGATGGCATTTGCGGGCTAATGAGGCATCGCTTGGGCTCCAGGGCCCCTTCTGCAGAATCTGGAAGGGACAGCAGGGGTGGCGAGGATAACAGCTGGAACTGAGGGGGATGGGTGAGGACAAGGCTGCTGGGAGCCCTGGCCAGGTTCTGACTTTCAGCCACCACCACCCCCCCACCGCCCACCTCCACTCCCGCAAGACTAGAAAGGGGCGCTCAGAGACTCCAAGTTATCTGCTGAGAATTCTCAACTGGGTCAGAGATGTCTGTTTTCCTGGGATGAATGAAACAAACCTTTGCTGAGCACCTTCTAAGTCTCAGATCCTGGGGTCAGGATGTTAACCAGATCTGGTTTCTGCCCCCCGCGGGGCTTTTGTTCCAACAGAGAAGCCAGAAACAAACGACACCCAGCCTGTGAGAGGGGAGACAGAGGGTCTGTGGCAGTAGGTCAGGCAGTCCAAGTGTTTACTGAACGCCTACAACGTGCCAGACCCTCTAGGTAAGATGATGAACAAGGCCAGTAGGATCGGGGACCCGATCCAGGACTTGAGGGAGCATCATGGCATCCCCAGAATGTGAGACCTGCCGCTGGAAACCTTGTCTCATTCCCTTAAAAGCCTTCCAACTGGGTAGCCCCATTTTATAGAATAGGAAACGGAGACTCAGAAGCACTCAAGAACTTACCCGAGGTCAGATAGCATGTACATGGTGGAAAGAAGAACCTAAACCAGTCAGTCTGACCCCAAAATCCCTCCTTTCTGCACAGCCTCAAATCTGACTCCGTGCCCCTACTCACAGTACCTCCTCAGTAAGCGTCTGATAGGTGAGTGAATGAGCGATTTGCAGGGCCAGAGCTTCCAAGAACAATTGCAGGGGCCGGTGTGAGAATTTTACCCCAGAGCCAGGAGACAGGCACCAGCCCCAGGCTGCCCCTCCCTGCATCAGGAGGTGGAGTGGGGAGCAGAACGTAGCAGATAACAGAAGATGCCATGGATTCCTCCCACCCCGCTAGGTAAAGTGACTTTGCCACTGCTCCTATCAAGAGACGGAGTCTAGATGGGTGCCTGGCTGGCTGAGTTTAGATAGAGATTGGACTCTATCTCTCAATGTCATCAGTTCAAACCTTATGTTTGAAGCTTGGAGCTTACTTAAAGAGAGAGAGGTGGAGTCTTGAATCTGGAGCAGAAATTATGTTCTGCCAAGTCCCAGGTTAGGCCTTAAGAGGCCCTGCAATCCTCACCCTCACTCTTCTCTCCCAAGACCACCATCTAAGGAAATGCGCTCAGCCTGCTGAAGACTGGACACGCTCCCCCTCACGGCCGGGACCACCTGCCAGACCTATGTGCCAGGCCCCGCTGGGCCTCTGGCCAGTGGAGCCTCTAAGGAAATGTGGCTGCATGAGCGAGCCCAGGAGAGAGACAGTCTGGAGAACATGATTTCTCCATCAGATATCTACTGCTCTTTGACAAACTGCCCCCGAACACGGCGACTTAACACAGCAACAGTTTTTTCTTGTCATAATCTTGTGGGTTGGCTGCACAGGTCTTTTTGCCAGGGTCACTCATGGGGTGACAGTCAGCTGGCAGGTCTGCTAGGACAGCCAGCGTGGCTGGGCCCCTCCCTCCTTGTGGCCGTCCGCCTAGGGCTTTTTCTCAGCACAGTGGTCTTGAGGCTCCCAGAGGACAGGCCCCTGCACACAAGGGCTTATCAAGCCTCTGCTTTTTGTCCTGTTTGCTGATGTCCCATTGGCCAAAACAAGTCTGCAGAGCCAAGGCCTGAATCAGTATGAGAGGGGGTGACCCAAGAGTGTGCCTAACCACAGGTGTGTGCTATTGGGAGCTGCTGTCATCCCAGGCTGTCACCGGGTGTGATCCCAGGGCTGGGTCCAGAGGCAGCAGGGCCCCTGGGTACCCACCTCCTAGTCTCCCAACAATGGCCCCTGATCGTCTACAAGGCTTCATGGCTAGTTGCCAAGTGAACAGAGGTTGGTGGCCCTACATCCCTCCAGAGCTGGAAGTGGCAGTGACAGCAAGGAGGCAGCCCCATGAGCAGGGTTCCTCCCTGCCAGGGGTGGACCTCAGCCAGAGCCCTGCTCCAAGCCCCATTCACCAGTTTCTGGTGCACAAGCTTACAGACGCACGGTGGTCCCAAATCCCAGCACCGCCTCTATAGTCCGTGAGGTCCTGGAGGCCAAGGACATGTGCAAAGCTTAGGGATGCAGGAGGGGCTCCACTGGTCGGCTTCCTCCCAGCCCTTCTGACTGGTTCACTCAGGGAGCCCCCGTCTCTGGCCTGGTGCCCGCTCCACCGTCAGTGGGCCTGTCTGCCCTCTCCCTTTCTTCCTCCACCGTCTTTCTTCCCTCTTTCCTGACCCTGGGCCTCCCTGCTGTCTTCGAGAAAGGCTGTTTACTCAGTCTCTATTGTTTCCTGCCTTCCTTTCTCCCCTTGGTTCTTTCTCTCAGTTCTTTCTCTGGAGCTCTGTTCCTCTCTCTCACCATCCCCTCCTGAGTACATTTCTCTCCGGCTTGACCACTCCCCTCTGTCCTTCTCTCTGTCCTGGCTCTTTCTCCCTTGCTCTCTGTCCCCCACTCCAGGGCTGCAAAGCCTCAGCTGATAGACCAGCAGAGGCCTGGGCCCAGCCTCATTGCCAGAAGGGTGCCCCGTTCACAGTCAGTGTTGGGGCAGCTCAAGGAGGGCCTGCTGTGCCCAGAACCGAGACTGGTATGGAACACGCTGCTACTGGCAGGTGGCGGGTAACGTTATTCCGCCTGAAACTCCCATAGTGCTGGGGTTGATCGTTCCTGTTCTGTAGGGAGGCACTCAAGTTGTCCCATTTTCCAGAGAAGGAAACTGAGGTTCAGAGGAAGGGATTTGCTCAAGATCACATGGCCAAAAAAATGGCAGAGCTGGGATTTATCCCAAGTTCAGGGGCTTCCAAGACTCCTCCATCCTTGCAAAGGCCACTCTCAGGAAAGGAGGGGTCAGCGGGGAGCCCATAGAGGGGTCTCAGAGGCCACCGATGGAGAGTCTGTGCAACTCTTCATTAGACAGAATACACATTCTCCATATCTCCATGTGATCCCACAAAAGCAGGGCCACTTCCTAGATGCCCTGCCTCCAGCACCCCCAGCTACACATACAGATACACACATACACGCACACACCGCAGCCTCTTCCCTCATTCTAGCGCCTCTATTGGAGTCTGGGGGCTGTTTGGAGACATCAGGAGTCTGAGATTGGGTTTTATGGGGCGCATCATGGGGCTGCTGGTGCATGACTCCACCTGGCGTGCCGGCCCCGGGCACCACCTGTCACCACCTGGTACTCGGCAGGTTGGAGTGAGTGGCGGGGGAGGCGCTGAATGCCTCATCGACTCTCCCCTCCACCTCGGTCTCCCACTGGCAGGGAGACAAGAAGCTCGGCCTTCCGCTCGGCAGAATTAATCTTGCGGTGACCCCCCACCCCCATTCCTGCTGCCCCTGCCCCTCTTGCATCAACAGCTTGAAGGGCTGTCTGATCAGTGATTCGCTAGTGCCTGGACAGAGAATCTAGGGCTGGGCCAGGGCCCGGGGACCCCAAGGGCTGAGGGCCGACTCCAACATGGAGAAGGGAGAGTGAAAATAAGTGTGCATTCAGCTGTGAGCGTGCACGCGTGTGTGTGAGTTCATGTGTGTTCTTATGTACGTACTATATAAGTGTGCGAGCCATACCTAGTGTATGCATACAGGTGAGTGTGACTCCAGAGTGAGTGTGCATGAGTGTGGGCGTGAGTCTCGTTCACCATGTTAACACTCAAAGCCAAGGTGCTGCTCCATGCCTGGCTCTGCTGAGAGCCACTGACAGAGAGAGGAAAGAACGGATCTCTCTGAGCAGGTATGAGTGTGCGTCAGCGTGCGTGAGTGTGCATCAGCGTGCGTGAGTGTGCATCAGCGTGCGTGAGCGTGCATGGGGCTGCTAAGCCTGTATCCGCATCGTCCCCACACCTTTGACGTTCCCCTCCTTAACTTGCCTGAGACCCGCCTCTGCTTACGGAGGGGTCTGCTGGCAGCTTGCGGGGGGGGGGGAGATCCCTGGCCTCACTCTCACTCACCCACAGGTGTGATCCGGACGGCTGTGCCTGACCTTGACCGCGAGAGCCAGGAGCGCTACGAAGTGGTGATCCAGGCCACAGACATGGCAGGCCAGCTGGGCGGCCTCTCCGGCTCCACGACCGTCACCATCGTGGTCACTGATGTCAATGACAACCCACCCCGTTTCCCTCAGAGTAAGTGGGGCCTTCCCAGAAGGCGAGGGAAGCATCTGCGTCCATCTGGTAGACCCCCAGCTCCCCTTGCATCGAGCTTCCGTGGCGGGGGTACCGTGGGCGTCTGTTCATCCTTCCAGCCGCCCACCAAGCTCATGCTTCCCTTTAGGTGTCCACCGAAGAGGGACTTGAATCTGTCTATCCACCCAAACCACCCATTTCCCTGCAGTGCCCCTCTTATCATGCTTCTCGCAGAGGAAGTCCTCAAAGTTATCTGGTTTTCCACACAGCCAAATAACACCGTTACCGACCGCCCTCGCCTTGCTTCCTGCCACGGGGGGGTCCCCGTTTGTCCCAGCTTAGTCTATGTGACCTGCCCCTGACCCAAGCTTGCAAAGGGAAGGGCTGGGGGCTGGCCAGGGGGTTGGTGGGGAGACACAGGGATGTGGACAGAGGCTGTGGCCAGACCCAGGCCAAGGCCTGCCCTTGCTGCACAGAGAAGTGGGGTGGGGGTAGGGGCTGGAATGACAGGTCTGTCCCCTCACCCCCCCCATTAGCCTGGAGGGCAGGGTGCTGTGCTTCTGAATTAGGAGGTTTTTCCACTCCCTGCCTTTCCTGGAACAACAGGGCACTGGGGCTGGTTCTCTGGCGGAGTCCCCCACCTCCCGGTCAGCCAACCCCTCTGTCCAGCCTTGGGCCCAGAGCCGCGCTGGGGAAGCCGGGAAGCCGCCAAAGCTGGCAGAGACTAAATGCCGCAGGGAGCCGGGCTGATCCCTATCGGGGAGTCATTACTCGAGGTCTGCTGCTCTCACATTAGGCCCGCCACAGGGGACTGACCCCCGAGAGATAAGGGAATCCAATCCCTTAGCTGAGAGCGCACCGTCATCGGGGCCTAGCGCCTCAGCCCAGGCTCTGGGCTGGGTGGGCGGAACCGCCAGCCAGCTCTGTGTCGCCAGGGAGCCGGGGGCAGAGCCGACCCCTACCCCTACATGGAGTGGGGAGCTTTGAGGCACCGCGTAGAGGGGTGGAGGAATGGAGGAGTGGAGGGGTGGGGCGCACCCGGGTTTCTGTCCAGTTGTGTGAGGCTCTGTGCCAGCTCTGAGGGGGAAGCAGTGGGGCAAAGCAGAGAAGAGGGACCCTGGCCCCAGGAAGATTCTTGTTTATTCATTCATTGATTCGTTCCCTCTTAATCTTTAACACTTCTTTATTGTGAAATACGCACCCTAGCAGAAGGCTGGAAAGTAAAAATGGCCAGTTTGACAACTAACTATAAAGCGAACCTTCCTGGAAACCACACTCCCGGGCCCCAGCAGCCTCCATGTGCCTTTCCTGAGCCCGACTGTCCCCCACACCCCCTCTTCCAGGGTCAAGCATGATCCGCAGTTGTGACTGCCGCCTCCTTACCTTAGAGTCAGTTTACCTACATCCGCATCACCAAACCCTATAGCTTAATTTCACCTGGTTGTTTAACCTTAGATGAGCAGACTCATACCATATAACTTCTTTGTGTCTTGCTCTTTTTTTTTCCTCTTAAAATTATGTTCGTGAAATCATAGGTTGTTGCTCGTTGCTTTAATGCGTTCATCTTCATGGCTGCACGGTGTCCATTGTTTATCTGTTCTGTGTTGATGCACGGTTGGTTTGTTTCCAGTTTGAGGCTATGATGAAGGACACTGTCCTGAACATTGCTGCACCTTGCGAACTTCTCGAAGTGCTGGTTTGCATGCATATCTCTGGTGTATATACACACTGGAACAGGATAGCCGGCTCGTGGGATATACTCAGCTTCAGCTTTACTAAACAAAAGCCCAGCTGCACCCCCCCATGGAAAAAAATGCACGTGTCCATTGTAGTCCATCCTCACCAACACTTGCTATTGTCAGACTCTTTAATCTGTGTTAACCCAGTGAGCGTAGACCCATGGTCCTTTGCATTCATTCACTCCCTAGTCACTCACACATTTCATTTATGCGACAGTCTGGTGTTCTGCCAAGCTTGGAGAATGCCTGATGAATAAGAGATGTGGTTCCTGCCTTCCAGGAGCTCACACCAGGGACAGAGGAGACAGGAGAGAGCAGGGATAGAAGAAGCAGAAACTGATAGGGAAAGGCAGGAATCCTTAACAAGGGGATAAGCTTGGTGGCCCTGGGGCACAAGACCGGAGCTTGGAGGTCAATCTGAGAAGGCTCCCTGGAGGAAGGAATGTTCTGTGAGACTAAAGGAAGGGTAGGAATTGGGGAGGACACAGCAGAAAGGAGAATAAAGAGGGGAATGCCTAGAGATGAGGAATTATAAGGACCTCAGGCAGGCTGCAGCTGCGGTCAGGGAGAGGAAGGCTGAGGCTACAGACGTCAGCAGGGACCAGGCAGCAAGCATCCTGTAGGGCAGGCCAGAAGGCTGGAGGGCTCCATCGCAGAGCAGTGGGGAGCTATGGAAGGGAGTCCAGTCGGGGAGTGGCACAGTCCACGTGATTTGGAAAGAGCCCCTCTTGCTGCCGTGTGAGAATGATTCAGAGGCCACCGCTCCACAGAAGGGGTATCCAGACCTTGGGGAATGCAAGAGGCACCTCCTGAGCTCCACAGGCCCTGCGTCACCCGCACAGGCCCCTCACGGAACAACCCTCATCTTGACCTCAGCTCTGGGAGAGGCGGGTACCGTCTGTGTCCCGTCTGACCTCATTCCCTCGCAGTTCTGCTCTGCTTCTCCAGCCACAGTGGAAGTCTTGCCGTTCTTCAAACATATGGGGCATCGCACCCACCCCAGAGCCTTTGCACCTGCTGTCCCTTCTGCCTGGAATGCTCTTTCCCACAAATCTGCTTGGCTTACTCTCTCACCTCCTTCAGGCTTTTGCAAAAAGGTCATTCTTAGTTACCCGATCTAAAACTGCACACACACCCTCATGGGCTTTTCCCAGGCCCTTTCCCTTACTTTATTTTTCTCCAAAGTACCTATCACCATTTGATACAACACATGTTTTACTGATGTGATTGTTTGTGTCTTTCTCTGCCTGGTAAGAGGAAAGCCCTGTGAGTACTGGGATTTGGGTCTGTTCTGCTTATTGCTATGACCCCAGTGCCCGAACTGCACCTGGAACACCATAGATGCTTAATAAATACATGGGAAGGAAGAAATCAACGTCATTAACATCAATAGCAGTAGGAAATCGATGCAAAGCCCCACTCTTTTACCATAATTTGTTCCATTTATTGAGCAGCTACTATGAGCTAGGCACTGTACTAAGCACTTCCCACGCCTCTTCGTCTAAGTTAACTGGCATAATGACGGTGCCACCAGGAAGGTGCTGTTCCCATTCTACAGATGAGGAAACCAAGGCTCAGGATTACACAGCCAGGACTGACTCCGGGGCCTGAGCCTTGATCACTTTGCTCCTCTGCACCCCTCTTGGGCACACGGGGAAACCGAAGCCCCAACCATGGCAGGCATTTTTCCTATCAGTCAGCAAATCAGCTCAGGGTCAGAATTAGGACCCTCCTCTTGGCACTCTGCCCCCTTGGGAGCCCTTTCCACACACTGCCCTCCCAGGAGCCCATCTGGGCCCCCCCTCTCGTCTCCGCTAAAGGTGGTGGAAGTTGGGGGTAGGGGCTGCCCCCCCATCTCTGTTCACAGCTGTATCCCCTACAGAGATGTACCAGTTCAGCATTCAGGAGTCAGCCCCCATCGGCACAGCTGTGGGACGAGTGAAGGCTGAGGACTCGGACGTGGGTGAGAACACAGATATGACTTACCACCTCAAGGAAGAGAGCGGCAGCGGCGGCCAAGTGTTCAAGGTCACCACGGACAGCGACACTCAGGAGGCCATCATCGTTGTGCAGAAGGTGCGGCTTCCCCAGGAGGTGGGGGGGCGGGGGCGGTGCGGTGTGCAGACTCAGGTTGGCTGGGTTAGGGAGGCCTTAGAGCTGCCACATAGCCCTGATCTCTCTGGGGACCCAGGACCAACCTGGGGAAAACAGTGATGGTCTCAGTCTTATTTTACAAATGAGAAAATGAGGCACAAAGAAGATAAGTGGCACAGCTGGCTCTGAGAGCCCGGATTCACACCAGATTTGGATCCGTGCTCAGAATCACTGCATTGAGCTCCTTCAAGTTCACGCCCTTCATGCTCATTTCCTTTCATCCTCATGCTTCCCTCTGAAGAGACATCAGTCCTTCCGCCCATTTTTACAAGCAAGAAAACAGAGGTACAGAGAGGGAAAAGGGCTTGCCCAAGGTCATACCTGTAAGGGGCAGAGTCAGGATTTGAACCCCAGTCTGGTGACTCCAAGCTCTTTCCTTCCTGAGTTCAACAGCCCTCCTCCCCTACTGACTAGCCCAGGAACCAAAAGCTAAAAGAACAGACTCATGGCTTCCTAGGGGAAGTGTATGGAGATCAAATGAGAAGCAAAAATCCGTCTTCCAGGATTTGGTCGTGGGCTTGGCAACTCAGCGCCACACAGGCCTCTGAGACCACCACCCTAGCCTTGCTCTCCCATGAGAGGTCAATCCCCTGGGCTGGCCTACAAGTGCTGGTCGGCCTTTGTACGCCTCCAGGCTGGGGTGCTCACTCCCTGCCACCGTCCAGCTATTTCTCCTCCCCTTCAGCCAGGACCTGTTTCCATCAGCAGATCAGAATCTGCTCTCATCAGCCTGGGCCCTGCCGTCTGGGACCCACAGCAGTGTCTGCGCTCTACAGCCCTTCATTCACTCAAGAAGCACATAATGACCTGTTCTCTACCTGGCCTGGAGGGTTTGAAAAGAGTGAAGACTCCCAGTTTCTTCAGCAACTCCCCAGAAGATTAAAATATAGTAGCTATTATTTATAGTAAAGTGTATCCGAGCTACCAGACGCCTTTCAGCTGCTCGTCATGTATTAACTTAATCAATCCCTACCACAACCCTCCGAGGTACTATTATTGCCCATTTTATAGATGAGAAAACTGAGGCCATGGCATTCAACAATTCACATCCAAGGGCATGCATCTCGCAAAACACAGTAGGGCTACGAGCCCAGGCAGTCTGGCTCCAGAATCCACCCCTTTAAGTATTATGTGGCTTTCAGTCTTCTGAGTTCCATTTGTCTTCTGGAAGATAAGCCCATTTCCCAGATGGGGCTCAGCATCCTAGGGCAGCAGAGTCAGACCCCAAGCCCAGCCTCTGCATTTGCTCTTAATCCCCAGGCTGCCCATAACCCCTCCCCCCATCCCAGGCACCACCCCCCAACACCCAGGCTCCAGCAGAGGCGCCAGAGGTGTCTCAGAGGCGCAGAGCCCAAGCCTGATTGATGACCCGGCTCCAGAGCCCATCGCTCACTCACGCCTGGCTCTGGCTTGCCTCCCTGCATCCTGATTTCCCAGGCAACAAGACGGAGGAAGGAAGAAGGAGGTGGCCGAGTCTTCTGCTGGAGAAGGTGGGGGCAGGAGGTTCTGAGAGCAAAGCGGCGGTGTCTAGGCACAGGGCAGGTCTCCAGGAAGGTCACCCTTGCCACCCAGATAGCTCCCCCCATGCAACAGAGGCGCCTGAGCCCCACCACTGCTATGTCCCTGGGTGTTGTCTTTAGAAGGCCGGAGCCAACACACAGCCTCAAAGCTCATTCATCAGAAGGTCACCCGTGAGCACTCCCTGATGAGAAGCAAGGCTCAGCACGGGTTTAGCCAGATTTCCAAGGAAAGCTCTCGGGCAGCGTGGCTTAACAGGCTCAACTCACATTCCTTGCTGCTGCCTGCGGACCTGGGAAATGTCTCCTTAACCCACAGAGCCAAGGCCCAGAGAGGCTAAACTGATTGCCCATAGACACACAGCGAGTCAGCCACAGTGGGCTTTCCTTGCCGGGGGTTAAGGGCCAGGACTTGGGAGCAGCACTGCCTGGGTTTGAATCCTGCCTCTGCCTAACTGCTAAGTGACCTCGAGTTCCTCCAGTGCAAAAGGAGATAACCACAATGCAGGCCTCTTAGGGATGTTGTCAAATTAGATGAGTTAATGTATTTAAAGCACTGGTGCGCACACTAAGTGTTCCGTGAATTAATAAATTTATGAAATGCCCCAACATACTGTGCTTCCAGGGCGGTAAGTCAGATGTCAGATGTCAGGGTCCTTTACCCTGATGGGCTGTGTGACCCTTGGCAAGACTGTCCCCCACAGTCTGGCTTCATCCACCTGTAACCAGGAAGGGCTGGTCTGGGTCTCCCAACAGCAGGTTTCCTAGTGCAGCCCACCACTCCCGGTGCCACACACACACCCCCACGCTGAGTCATCGTGACCTTGGGCCGGCCCCGCCCCCTCTGGGCCCACCTCCCTGACGTTCTCTTTAGGCACAGAGCCTGCGGGGGGCCTACTCACCAGCCTTCTGCTTCCAACCCGCAGCGTCTGGACTTTGAGTCCCAGCCCGTGCACACCGTGGTCCTGGAGGCCCTCAACAAGTTCGTGGATCCCCGCTTCGCTGACCTGGGCACGTTCCGCGACCAGGCGATCGTGCGCGTGGCTGTGACCGACGTGGACGAGCCCCCCGAGTTCCGGCCGCCCTCCGGCCTCCTGGAGGTGCAGGAGGACGCGCAGGTGGGCTCCCTGGTCGGCGTGGTGACGGCGCGGGACCCCGACGCCGCCAACCGGCCCGTCCGGTGAGACCCCCGCCCGGGGCCACGCCTGCTGCCTGCTCTCCCGCCACCGCCCGGAGGACGGACTGCGGGCAGAGGGGGAGGGGCGGGGGGCGGAGAAGGGGGGATCTGGACGCAGAGATGCAGCTCAGAGACAAAGGAAACAGATGTGAGAATGATCACAGAGAGTCAGGGGACTCCGGGCAAGGAGGGAGACCCGGGTTTGGCAGACACCGCAGAGTGAACCCGGCTCGTCCCCGGTCCTCCTCTCTGTCCACGGTGGCTCGCTCCCTCGGTGCCCACGGCCCGTCCATCCACAAGCCTGTGACCCCTGATTCCACTCTTTTGCCCACCCTGCGGTCTCAGCGGCTCCCCGTGGCTCCCTCAGGCACCCAAAACTCACCACGTTCAGAACTGAGCTCCAGGTCGCTCCACCAAAAACAAGGACCCCAGCCTTCCAGTCCTTGAAGTCAAAAATGTTGGAGACACCCTGCCTCCTGTCTCACACCTCCCTCCAGCCCATCAGTGGATCTGTCATCCACCCTTTAGTCACATATCCGGAATCCAACCACTTTCTCCACCTGCGCTGCTCTCCCCTGGTCCAGGCCCCCATGTTCTCTTACCCAGATCCGGACCAGAACCCGCACTCCCCCACCGCCCCCCAACCGGTCTCCCTGCTTCTGCCCTGCCCCACCTTAATCTAGAACTGCCTCTGGGCCGGACTGATCCTGTCGAAATGGAAATCATTTCTGGGCCTTCCTCTGCCCAGAACCCCCAGAGGCACCCATCCGGCTCAGAATAAAAGACCAAGCTCTCACAGTGCCCCCCAGACCCATGAGATCTGGCCTCCCTATAGGCTTTCAGACCATTCCTCCCAAGACCCTCCTTCCTCATTCACACAGCTCAGCCACCCTGGCCTCCTCACTGCTCTGCAGATGCACCAGGCTCACTCCACCTCAGGACCTTTGCAACTGCTGATCCCTCTGCCTCGAACGTCCCCCCCCCACCCCCCCTGCTTAATAGCCCCACTATTGGTCCACACGCTTCCTCCAGGCCTTTGATCAAGAGTCACCTTCTCAGGGAGGCCTTTCCCGACCACTCTTTCTAAAATTTCAACCCCACCCCAACCCCCAGCCCCAACACTTCACATTCCCTTTCTGCATGTTTCTCCCTCCTCAGTAGCCTTCGTCATCGTCTAACGTGCTACCTAGTTTTCTGGCTCCCTGTGTGTCTCTCCCGCTACAAGATAAGCTCCGTGAGGGTAGGGAGTTCTGTGTGCTCACCACTCTACCCTCAGGGCCAACCCAAAGCGTGCACTCAGTGGACACTTGCTGACTGCCCTGGTGAGTGAATGAAACATAAAAAGCAGAGAAAAACTGAGAAAAGAGAGAGACAGAGGCTCAGGAGCCTGGGGAGAGACCCACAGTAAGAGGAGGAGGTCAGATGGAGGGGGGGGGAGCCGGTGGGAAGACCGTGAGAGGAACTAAAAGAGGCAGAGGACCTCCTGGCCATGTAGAAACAGGAGATTTGCTGAGAAAGCCAGAAAGGGAAAGATAGGAAGAGACAGGGGCGAGCAGGGAGGGAGGCAGGTGGGTGGAGGGGAGGGGATGCTGAAGCTCTGTCAGTGTTTCTGGAAGGGTTTGGGAAGTCCCTGACTGTGGCTCAAGTTGGAAGAAGGTCAGGTAGAAGAGACCGGAAGAATGGTTGTAGCTACGGTTGTAGCAGAAATAATCCAGAGGCCAGGGATTGGGGGAGGGCCGTTTTTGGACAGACCAGAAGGAGATTCCCGAGCTCCCTGCTTCCTCCCTGAAACCCCTGGACAGAATCAGTAAGTAATCCTTGAACCTACTATTTGCCAGTCTTTGTGTGGAGCATTGAAGAGAGGGAGAGGGAAAGCTAGTTTGAGGATCGCTGCATTACATGTTTCCAGATGGGAAACATTCCCCTCATCATCTATGTGAATGGTTCTCTGGGTTGTGCAGTGCACAGCCTATACCATCCTACATGGCAGCCCTGGGTGACGACAGAGAGTTGCCATCCTGCCTAACTGCCTATGGGCTCCCAGATTGGGAAAGTCTTGGGAAGTCTTAAAAGACTTCCTGGAGGAGGCAGGAAATGAACTGAGCTGGTATGGTCAGGTGTAAATACGAGGTGAAAGGCATTCTAGGCAGAGGAACAGCTTGTGCCGATATATGGAGGCAGAGGTAGATGTCCTGCAGAAGAGCAGATCAGATCGTGATGGCTACAGTGGACTGAGGGAGATGAGGCAGCGAAAGTGAGGTCTGGCTGGCCTTAAGGGCAGGCTGAGGAGCTCAGACTCAGGCCAGAGGGCCAGAGGACTGGGGTTGCCTCTGCCTTCCTCACTGCCAAAACCGTCCTGCTTCCTCTGAGCTCCTCTGCTGCCCTTCCGTTCAGGCTGTCGGTAGGTCTGTCGGCAACCCCCTAGCCTCCGGCTGGGCCATGAACCTCTCTCCCTCCAGGAAGGGATTATCACCCATGTGTGTGAGGAAGCCGAGGCCCAGGGAGGGGAGGAGGCATTCCTGGTCTCCCCCCCGGGGGAGTTGAGAGCCAAGAGTAGGAGCTGAGTCCTGCCTCCCAGGTTAGTGCTTCTGTGTGCACTCCCCTCCCCGTCACTGAGACTCCCAGACTCCCTCCTCCCTCCGCTGGTTTCCCTTCCCTCCAGCTTTTATCTGCACTGAAAGGGCCAACTTTGAAACCAGCTTCTCACCTTCTTTCATCTCTCTTTGCCGGCCCCTTCCCTGGGGCTCCTCAGACCGGGAGGCGGCTAGGAGCCTGAGACAGCTCCAATTTAACACCACAAACATTTACCCAACTCCTCCTCGTGTGCCGAGCCAGGCCCAGGGACGCAGGGATGACTCAGTGGAGGGCAGAGCTGGGGATGAGCGCCCTCTCTGCAGGGGACAGACATGGAAACAGGAGGCCAGTGAGGGGCCACTGAGAGACTGAAGGGCACCTCCCAGGGTACATGTGGTACCCAGAGCCCAGATGGCCTCCTCAGCTCCTTAGTCCTCAGGCTCATGGACTCAGCCAGTGCCTACACATTGAGTCAAGGGGGAACCAGTGGTAATAAGACCTTGTCCCTGCCCACAGAGAGTTTGCCTTCTCCCAGGGGTAGATAGTCAGCGAGTAGTAAAACATCTGTTGATACCAGTCAGGAAATAATTGCTGATAAGAGCAATGAAAGAGTTAAACAGAGCGGTAGGATAAGGAGGATTGGGACAACAGGAGCTACTGTGGATGGAGAATGATAAAGTGAGAGCCAGCCTGCAAAGATGTGAGGAAGAGCATTCCAGGTGGAGGGAACAGCAAGTGCAAAGGTCCTGGGGCAGAGGCAGCTTGGTGTGTTCCCGGAGATGAAGACAGTAAGTGGTATCCTGGGAAATTTTACCTGGGCACCTGCGGAACACAGAGATGCAGATATACAGAGCAGTTTTTCTGAGTTCCTGCACTGGGGAGAGTGGAAAAGTACCTCATCTTATTGCCTTTCCCCTTCCGGGGGTAACATATGCAGTTTACAGATGAAGAAACTGAGGGTCAGAGAGGAGAAGTGACTCTCCCAGTATCATTCAGCTTGAAGGGGACGGGCGTGATCTAACCCATGATTATCTGCTCCCTGAGTTCAGCCTCCTGGAATTTTACCCCAGCTTCTTACCTTCTCTGTGGTTAGGTATCCTCCCTGGTGCATAAGGCACAGAGATGAATCAGACATAGGCCAACACAAAGGCTAGGCCCCCAATTGAAGGCCTCTAGTAACAGATCTAAGTTTGAGTGGTCTTGGGCTGAGGGCAGGGGCTTGAGGACCACAGAGCTCCACGGAGGGGCGAGTGCTCAGGGCACAGGAACAAGCCCAGACTTCCCCAGGTGGCCCCTGAGCAAGGCTGAAGAGGTGAGGTTGGCACAGGGAGATGATGCTCCTGGTTGGAGTGAGGGTGAGGGCCCGGAAGCAGGAAGAGAGTCGCAGATCCGGGAGGTTAAGTTCAGCAGCAGCGTGCGTGATCAGTGGGTGAGCGCATGTCAAGGTGGGCAGAGATGAGGACAGAGGGACACTTGGGCCAGCCCGGGAAGGACCCTGAACGTCAGGTGGAGAAGCGGGACTCCTTGCTTCAAAGGGAAACCTTGGAAGCTTTGGAGGGAGGGAGGCGAGTGCTCAGGGGGGCTCAGACAGACCCACCTCTGGGTTAAGCAGCCTTGCAGAGAGTCAGGCCCTTGATCAGCCCAGCACAGTCCTCCCTACACCCTTCTTCAAACATCAAAACCAGCAAAGCCCACACTGGACCGGAGGGAACAAACCCTCATTTCCTGCCAGCACTCCACAGTGGGGTGCATTGGAAAGTATGGGGGTTCTGGAATCAAAGAAGACCTGGGTCGGAATCCCAGCTCAGTTGTAGAACTGTGGGAAGATCACAGGACCTACAATAAGCCTCTGTTTTCCCATCTCTATAATGGGCATCATGATAGTACCTGCCTCATTCATTTATTCAAAAATTAGGTATTTCAAAAATCTATTTATTTATTTATTTATTTATTTATTTATTTATTTGACAGAGCTCACAAGTAGGCAGAGAGACAGAGGGGGAAGCAGGCTTCCTGCTGAGCAGAGAGCCCAATGAGGGGTTCAATCCCAGGACCCTGAGATCATGACCTGAGCCGAAGGCAGAGGCTTTAACCCACTGAGCCACCCAGGTGCCCCCCAAAATTAGGTATTCAATGTCTGCTGTGTTCTACTAGGATCTGCGCTCGGTGCCTTTATGTTCCTTTGTGGCCTGGACACCAATTTCTCCCCTTCAATCTGCAGCCTGTATTAATCACATACAAATTTTGGGCTTTGATATGTGTCTTAAGGTTGGGGTGGGGACAGTACGTGAGAAAGAATCACAGATGGGGTAGAGTCAGCAGAGAGGAATCCCTGGTGTGGGGACTGGGGGACAGGGAGCCCCTTCTGCACCTGAAGAGACTCTCCCTCTAGTGCTCAGGTGGGGGCTGCATCCACCAGCCTTCGAGGCACATATGTACATGAGCCCCCCAACCGGGGAGCCTGGGAGCGCAGCACACACAGTAGTCTGCTGCCTCCCAGCTCTGTCATACCTGCGTACACACCCTATGCACAGATTTACATGGACAGAAACCACATAGTGCACGCCCAGGCCAGGAAGCAGGACCCTCAAGCAGGACCCTCCCCACGTCCCCCACCCCGACCTTGACAATGGCAGCACTTTGTGCCCTCGGAGTGTGTGTGAGTGTCTGCAGGTGTGCCTGGCTGGCCCTCAGCCGGATGCCCATAGACAAGGCCCCGCACAGACATGGGTGTCCACTAACCAGCCCTTTTGACCCAGAGCAAGGACCCTTGCTTCTTTTAGCGCAGTTTCCTCATCTGTGAAATGGGGGTTATAACAGTGCCTGTGAAGATGGGAGGAGCTCATGTACAGAAAGGCCTCCTACAGGCCTGGCACGAAGTCTTGTCTGGCAAAAAAACACAGGAGCTAATCCATGGGGCATGTGGGGCTCCCAGCACTGCTAGAAGTATTCCACTGATATCTACTTGTCCAGCCCTCACAGCTGCTCGGTAAGATAGACATTGTTATTGTCTCCATTTTTAAGAGGAGGAAACCAAAGAACAGAGAGGTCAAGTGATTTACCTGAGGCCACACAGCTAGGTTTCAAACCTAGGCAGATGGGTACCTGATCTGCACCATTCCAGGGCCTCCCTTACAAGTGTGCACAGACATGTACACACACGTACCACACACTAGCTGACACCCCTCCACACTCTCTCTCTGCCCTCCTCCACCCACACCTGCTCCGGTTCCCCTCCCTGCCATCCGGTCCTGCTGACTGAATGAGGAACGGGACATTCTAGACCCACAGCTGCCCCCCACCCTCCCCAACATGCTGGAGATACTCCGAGGTCCATTTTCCCTACATAGGGCCTCCCAGCCCCCACCCCCCACCCCGGGCACACGGACCACACACCTGCTGGAGGGACTCCTGTGTCCCCCTAACCAGACATTCTGAATAATAATTAGAATAACAATCGTTGTCTCTCCTGGAGTAATTTTCCCGGAGCTCAGCTAGGCACCTTATCCCCCTGCTAGGCATTTAATCCTCCTAGCAACTTGCAAGGTAGGATTAGCATCTCCATTTTGCTCAAAATTAAAGTTCAAAGATTGAAGTGACTTGTTGGGGACATCGTGGACTTGGATCCACACCCAGGGCTAAGCAGCTGCCTCTCGAGCCTCAGCTTTTCCAACAGCAAAACAGTATCTCACACACACACAGGCACGCACACCACTCACATATTCAGGACACACACACACACACACTCTTTCCACCCACAACACCGACCAGACACACAACTCCTGCACCTACACGTGAGGTCCCTAAGCCTCGCCTCCGCCACCCCCCATTTTTGCCAGGCCCCACTCCTCGCTTCAATGCCACACCCCTCCCTCCCTCCCACTCACTGGCTGGCTTCCTGAGCTGGAACAAAACCACCTGGGCTCAGCCAGCCACACTGACCTGCAGCCCCAACTCTTTTGCTGGTTAATGGCAGGTCCCTGCGGCCGCCCCACGGCCTTGGGAACAGCTGCCTCCACTTAGATTCAGGGCCCGCCCTCCCCCCTTCCCCTCCAGGAGGAAACAAAAGAGAGAACTAGGAGGAGAGAAAAAAGGAGGGAGTTCTAAGCAGGAACAGGAGAAGCAAGAAGGTGGTAGGCTTCCTCCCACAAGCCCTGTCTCATGCCCCAGCCTTGACCCAGCGATCAGGAGCCCAGGCTGTGTCAGACCCTGGCCCTCTCCTGGACTCTCTTCCTGCACGGGTAAAATCAGGAGGAGGTTCCTTCCAACCGAGCTGACACTTGGATTCCGGTTCTACCTCCTTTGGACCAAACATCTGACAGGCCCAGGCTGAGGGCAAAGGAGACCTGAGCCTCCATGCTTTGCAGCTTTGGGTGGTTCAATGAGCTAAAAAAGAACTCTGGGTAGAGAGTCCCAAATTTGGGTGCAAATTCCAATTCTGTGACCGTTCCTGTGCAATTTTGAGCATGGTCATCACTAGCCCTCATGGCATCTTCGCATAAATAAGGAAAAGATCCCTTTTTGAGAAGATCCTCCCTAGGACACCTGGCAAGCTGAACACTGGGTAGACTTTAACCCCATTTCACCCTTCAGCCTGATACCTTTGTGCAGGATACAGCCTGCTCAATCATACTTGGCCGTCCTAAGCTTGGCAGGTTTCCTTTCTGAGCCTCAGTGTCTTCATCTGCAAAATGGGAGATCCCATCAGCTTCACAGGATGCCAGGCAGGGACCTCATGTGTCTCGTTTGCCCTTTTATCCCCAGGACCTAGCACAGGGCAGTACAGAGAAGGCACTGAGTTAATGTCTAGGCATGAAGGAGTGCACGGAAGGATGGCTAAAGGAAAAGCAGGCTATAACTATTAAGTGCTGTGCTAGTGGAAGGAAGTATCATCTTGGGTCTGAAGCCCCCCCCCCCCAGGTTGGTTAGGGACAAGGGGGATGTGGGCTTAGCAGCTTAGGGACAGGGAGGAGAGTTGATGGGGGCTCAGGAGACTGACTGTAATGCCCGCTATCCCCATACATACAACCTTTTCCAGTTGGCCATAGTGTTCATTCACCATTTTCACCTCCACCCCTTTAACTATGAAAAGAGTAAGGGATATCACCTGTGCCTATGCCCAGACTCATGCATTAGCTCCTCTAACCCACGCCAGCATGAGGGAGTATTCAGCATCCCTTTTCCAGATAAGCAGACGGAGGCCAGGGAAGTCCAGTGACTTGCCCAAGGTTACACAGGTAGACTAAGTAGCCTAGGATTCAAACGCAGCTCTGACTACTCTCCAGATGCGGACAGTCCCACTGGGTGTCCTTATTCCCATTCAACAGATGAGAAGACTGAGGCCTGGGGCAGTTGTAATGCAGCTAAGCCCCACTGTAGGGTCACTTTGGGGCCTTGCGCCTCCAGCAGGGGGCGTTTCTGGTGTCCTCGCCTCCATGGGCCTCAGTTTCCTCCTCTAGGAGATGGGGAAAGGGTCCCTTTCCTCCCTGTGGGAGGAGCCGGGTGGATCAGGCTGAGCTCCGCCCCGCCAAGCTTCTTTGTCCTCGCGGCACAATGCACCCTTGCTTGGCATTCGAGGCCTTTGTGGGCCGCGCAGCCTGGCGGCGCCCCCGCCCGCATTTATCAGCGCAGGGAAGCGGAGGTCCGAGCTGGCGGGGCCTCTCTGGGCCGCCGCCCGAGACATGTGTTGGACACGGGCCTTTCAGGCCTGGAGCCGCTGCACAAAGGCCCGGGAAGAAGGCGGAACAAAGGGCTTTTTCACGCGGCAACTGAAAAGCGGCAGATTAGCTCGCGCGTGCTGCGCAGGCGGGGAGGGGCCGCCGGCCATCCCCCTCAACCCCCACACCCCGCACTCGCTCAGCCTGTGTGCCCGGGCTGGGGCCTCCACGCCGACCCCCTCTCTCCTGCTCAGAATTCCCCTCGGCCCCCACCCCTACCCCCGACAAGTCCAAGCCCTGAATTCCGCGCCCTGCGGGTGCGGATGCCCGCCTTGCTTCTCCGTCCTACGTTTGCCATTCTCTGAATAATCCCTACCCACCATTCTCTGAATGATTCTTTGCACCTGTTCCCACGCACCCGCCCACCCGTGCCAGCCCCCACCCGTGCCAGCCCGGTCCCCTTACCAAGCCCAGTTCTAGGGTCAGCTCTTAGGGAAAGGTAAGAATCGAATATACAGTGAGTGCTAGCTCTGTGCCAGGGACTTCGCCCACTTCCAGCCTCACAACTGTGGGGTGCAAATTATTAGCCCCATTACCCAGCTGAGGAAACTGAGGCCAGGAAAGGTGGAGGGAGGCCCGTGGTCACACAGCAGGTGCCGGTGCAGCAGAGAGGCAAACCCAGATTCCTTTCCACCCCTTCTCTTTTGGAAAGGGCTTCTCTGCTCCTCGTGTCCCCCAGGCAGGTAGGTGATCCCTCTTTAAGGGATGGGGGGGAATGGTGGACTTGGGCATGGGCTCCACCTGGCGCCAGGGCACCTTCAATCAGTCCCGCCCTGCCTCCCTCAGGTACGCCATTGACCGCGACTCGGATCTGGACCAGATCTTTGATATCGATGCGGACACGGGCGCCATCGTGACGGGCAAGGGCTTGGACCGTGAGACCGCCGGCTGGCACAATATCACCGTGCTGGCCATGGAAGCGGGTGAGTCGGGGGCGGGGATATCATTGGGGGAGGGACGAAGGCTGAGTGAGGGGCGGGGCTGAGGCGGGGCAAAAAGAAAGGAACCGGGCACAGATGGCCGGGTTGCGAGAGGCAAGAGCTGAGAGGGAGGAGCAAAGACCTGGGAAGGAACCCACGCCAAAGGGCGAAAGCTGGTCGTGAAGCTGGCTTTCTTCCCTCAGCATTTATTGAGCGCCCACTACATACGACGCCCGTTTTAGGGACTGGGATGCAGCCCTTGAAGACAGAAAATCTCCTGTCTTTGTGGGGGAGCGCTAGACTGTCCCCAAACAGGTGTACCTATGTCATATGATGTGAAGTGCTAGTGAGAAATCGGCAAAGAAGAAAGTGGGGGAAGGGGATTGGGAAGAAGATGGTGTTGTTCCTTTTAGAAGAAGGCCTCTCTGAGGAGACATTTCAACGGAGACCTTACGAAAGTGAGGGAGTCATGCCCATGTCTGAGGGAAGAGTGTTGTAAGCAGAGAAAACAGCCAGTGCAAAGGCCCTGAGGTGATAGTTTGCCCAGCATATTGGAGGAACAGCAAGGAAGCCAGTGTGGTTAGTGAGGGGCAGAGTGTTCAGCCACTGTAAGTTCTTTGGACTTTACTCTGAATAACGTGGGGATCATAGGACAGAGCTGAGGAGGGATATCTCTGGCTGCTGCATGAGAATAGATCTTTTGAGGGGTGAAGGAGGAAATTAAATGTCACAGTGGCAGGAAGACGTGGACTGGCCCAGGGGGACAGCCGTGGAGGTGAGACGCGGTCGGCTTTGGGGGGCAGGCTGAAAATGACATCCCAGGATTTTATGATGGAATGACTGACGTGGAGATAAGAGAGGTGTCCGGGACTACTTCAAGGTGCTTGGCCTGGCTTTCAGGAAGAGTGTGTGTGATTGTGTGTGTGCACCACAGGCAGTTTGGTGCAGCTGGCACAGGTGAGCTACAAGGGGCAGGGGGGTGTGTCTATGCATAGGGTCCAGATAAGTAAGGCCATGGAGGTGAGGAGCTGAGACTGCGGGGTTCACAGAGCCCCAGGAGAGGGGAGGGGGCAGCTCCAGGTATCCTCCAAAACCACAGCAAAGCTGCCTGGGCCTGGTCTCCAGGTATCCTCCGCACCCCCTCCCCGCACCCCCATCAGCTCTCGAGGTCCAGGAGCCAGCACAGCTGCCAGCAAGCCATCATGATAACAGAGAAACTCAGAGCCTCTGAGCCTGAGGGGTGGGGGGTGGGCGAGGTGCAAACTTGCCCCTGCGTGCACTTCGGGGTGGGGGGGCCCAAGCCCCTCCTGGCCCTGTGAGCCCCCTGCCAGCCTTCCTCCTCCTCCCCCTGCTGGCGCCCTCCCACTTTGCCGCCCCAGCAGCCCGTGGGCCAAGGAAGTCCCTAGGCTGAAGTTCCCTCCATCTCTTTCAACTTCAGTTTAAAAGAAAATACAAAGCTGGCTCAAACCTCAGTGCCTGCTGCTCAGGAGCCTTTGAATCCACTCCTCCACCGCATGAAAGGAAGGTAACAAAAGGTGGCTGGAGAGGAAGTGGCGGCTGGACTGGGGGGAGGAGAGCCCCCTCCTTACTTCCCTGAACCTGTTCCCAGGGCAGCCGTGGGGGGGACTGGCCTGGCTGCTGGGCAGAGATGCTGCCTCTCCCTGCCCACAGCTACAGCTACCCCACAGCCTGTCACCCTGTCTCACATCCCATTCTTGGGTTAAGCATCATGCTTCTTCTGCCGAGTGGGTCTCCTTACAGCGAGCAGCTCGAGTGGCATACAAAGTCTGTAATGCTGCCATTTCACGGAAGAAAGAATGTGGAGGGGACTCGCCCACAAACATTGAACAGTGTTTAACTCATCCATATTCTGGGCTAGAGGATTTTCAGTGACTTTATTGAATCATGATCAGTAACCAGCCAGCACCCACTTGACTGATGGGAAGATTGAGGCTCGGAGAGGAAATTTGCCCAAGGATGTGCTGTGGCAGAGCTGGGATTTGGGGCAAGTCTGTCTGGCTCCCTCCGCAGCATGGCCAGGTGAGCTCCCTTTCCGGGGTCCTCTCTGCAGTCTGAACCCCGCCCCTCTCCCCCACACAGCAGTGCCTAGCAACTGACCTGGGGAAGATAAGGCTCTGATAGGAGACTGATCACTGGGCTAGAGACCCAGCCCTCTAAGCTGCAATCAACAACCCCGCCCAACCCTCACCAGGTATCAATCAATAAGAAAACGAATGGCTCCTGCTTCCCGGGAGCTAGTGGGAAGATTCAATAGGACCATGCATGGGAAGAACTTGCCTAGTACTTAATAAGTGCTCAATTAGTGGTGTCTATTGATCTTGACTCTGTGCACTTGACTTCAGCACCAACTCCGCACAAGACATTTTACAGTGGTGTGCCCGCTGGTTGACTCTCCCCACCTAAGAGATATCGGTTCTGCCCTTATCCCCAACGTACGAAGGACAAGGGAAATCATTTGTCCAAATTCCCAGCCCCAATCTGTCTGACTCCAAAGCCCAGCTCTCACCCAGATGCCCCTCAAGTCACGTTTCTTTGGTGCCAGGCACGAATCCAGGAGTGTCACAAATAACCCACCCACTCCAGCTTCTCGGCATCTCTGTGAGACAAGGGAGAAATTATTATCCCTGCTTTACAGATGAGGAAATAAAGGCTCAGGGAGGAACAGCGATGGTTCCATGGTCACAGAGCAAATCCATGCAGGACCAGGGCTCCACCGCCACACCTCCTGCTTCCCAGCAGACTGCCCCAGCCCCAAGTGCAATGCCAGTGGATCTGCCTGCCCATGGCCTCCTGCTAAAGCATCCATTTGGCTTCTTTAGAAACAGAGGATGCTGCTGGGGTCACGGTGGCCCTACCTGCTCTGGGCATAACAAACAGGAGAGGACAAGAATCTGAGGGGAAAATGTATACACAGTGGCCAAGCTTGGTGAACACCTTGGAGAAGGCTGCACTGAGAGCCTCCACTGTCATACTGGATTACCTCAAAGACTCCCAGCCACTTAGTATGCCGGCTCCCCTCTCCCCGAACTTCTGAGTCATCCATTCTGCCCATGCAGACGCTCCTTCCACTGACATTATCTTTAACGTTTTGTAATCATGAAATATTAATGACCAATATTGAATTTAAAGTACAATTTGTGTCTGAATCCTTCGGTGGAAAGGGCAGTTGTAAAGGGACAGTCTTCAAAGAGACGGGGGTGCGGACTTGGAAGGCTAGTGCTGGGGTGGGGGTGCCGGGGGCCGCATTCAACCCCCCTCTTCCAGGGTTGTCTGGCCGTGAGCCGGTCTGGAGTGTGGGGTGGTGGCAGTCGCTAGCCACCAGGAATATCCAGGAGTTAAGCAGATTAGCGAGAAGCTTCCCCATCTGGGTCACTCCAGTACGTCTTAGAGCACCCCGTATGTCTTAGAGCACCCCGGTTTTTCCTGCAAACCATGGAGCATGCATCATGATTTATATATGTATTTATGTGAGTATCTAGTTAATCTCTTCTCCCCAGGAAGCTGGACACTAGGGCAGGGTCTCATCCGCATCTGCGCTATTCATACTGGGCCTGGCACTTAGTAGGCGTGTGTAAATCCTTACTGAATGAATGGCTAAAGGGGCTGGCCCACCCGGTTAGGAAATCAGGGTGGCGTGACCGGCAAGAACTGGGATCAGCTGCTCCATTCCCAGCTGTGTGAGCTCGGATAGCTTTCATTGCCTTACTTTTCTCATCTGTAAAATGGCACTGTGTCTGATGGCTGTAAAGATAATAATTTTACGATATCTTTACAATAAGAGCAGCTTTTGTTTATTTGAAGCATACGATATGCCCGATGTCATACCAAAGGTTGTATATAAAGCATCTCATGTCATGTACATTAGAATCTGTGTTTGTACGGTGACTAGCGTGGTTCCTGACCCACGTTATGTGTGATTCATAGCTGAGGGGAGAAGGAACGTCAGAGATGATGGACTCCAGTCCCCATCCTCCCTCCCCACTTTACAGCTGAAGAGACTGAGCCCGAGGAAGGGAAGCAACATGCCCAAGTCCAGCAGTGAGGCTTTATGACTCCCAGTCCAGTGCTCCTTAGGAGGACAATAGGGGTGGGGGTGAGAGCTTGCGGTGGGGTGAGAGACATAGTGCTCAGTTGCCACAAGGACACCCTCCGCCCCCCTCATGTCTGCCTCCAGCTAATGTTTCCGGAGGGCCTCTCTTCACCGCCCATCCTGGGCTGGTGCTGGGCTTGGCTTGGCTTGGCTTGGCTTGGCAAGGCTTGGCCACTGACCTTGGAGCTCACAGGTAGGCAGGGGAGAGACGCATCGACAGTGGCAACACAGAGCAGAAGGGGGCAGTGGGCACTCAGGAGGAGCAGGGAGGGACTTGCCCACCCAGAGGGGAAGGAGGCCAAAAATTTTTCCCAGAGGAGGGGACATCTGAATTGGGTCTCAAAGGCTGAGGAAAGGGGGTGGGGTGCTCGAGGCAGAAAGACCCAGAAGCTCAGCTGTCCACTGGCCATTCTGAGAATGGGGAAGCTGGGGGGTGGGGCGGGGCGGGCAGAGGTTAGGGTGGGGGCGGCTGGAGTAGACCGGGTGAGGTGAGCATGGAGATGCCCACTGATCCTCTATAGGAAGGACCTTGGGTGTCCTCTGAGGAGCCAGACGTCTCCTGAAGACAGCAGGGAACCAAGGCAGGTCTTTGAGCAGAAGAGAAACATGGTCTGCTGTGCCATTGCAATGTTCACTTGGGTCGTGGGTGAACAGGAGGGGACTGGCCTGGAGCAGGAGGACACATAGGAGGCTGTCGCGAAGCCTCAGGCTTAGACATGAGCTGGGGGTATCCGAGCAGAGCTAGGATGGGCAGGGAAGCTGAGTGTGGTGCCGTCTGGGGAAGAGGATTGGCACAGCACTGCCTGGAAGGGGCTGCTTCAAGAGGCACTGAACTTCCCATCAACAGAAGTGTGTAAATGAGGCCGGGGCCCCTCTTGGACTGGGTAACTCCCGGAATCCAGTGCCTGCTGAGTACCTAACAGAGGCTGACCGGAATAAAGCTTTTGTCATGTCCGTGGGGTCTCCAGAGCACAGCCCAGCACAGCCCAGAACATCAGGACCAGCTCAGCCTAGGAAGGAAAACTTTCTCCCCCACCCCATTCCAGAGTTCCTGATTCACCCCGAAGTCCTCCCTTCCCTTTTGGAGGACTACACATACCCCCCTGCAACAAAGTCGATCCTCCAGTCTCCCCTGGGAAGCCAAAGAGATCATCAAAGTCTTGAGGCAGAGAAGTATGTACAAACCTCCCACTCCCATTAAAGGTGAGCGGGGATGGGGCATAGGGAGCAAGGACCCCACTTTTGACAGCCCTGACACCCCTCCCCTGGAGCACCCCCACTTGCTCACCCAGCCCCCTCGCCGGCCTGCCCTCCCTGTCTTGGCCGGCGGGTAATTGGGATGATAAATCTTCCTGCCCAGCTGGCCAGCTCTAATCAGAGCCTGGTGTTTGGATGCAATTTAATTCTCTCTGGAGGGGGAGGGGTTGGGGGGACAGGAGAAGAGGGTCCGGCTCAGCTGCCCACCCTCCACTGCAAGTGAGTGGGAAGGAGGGGCCTTCAAGCTCCCCTCCGGCTCTTTCCCTCCCCCCACCCCTGTTCCTTTCTCCACCAGCCCCCCCTCCCCGCCCGCACCTTTCTCACTCCCACTCTTACAACCTCCCTTACCTCTTTCTCTCTGGGCTTCTCTCTCTCTCCCCCCATTTGTTTTACTGATAAGAAAACCTTAGTCCGAAGAGAGAGGCAGGAACAGCATCACACAGCTTGATTCCTTCCCAGATGGAGGGATCCTGGAGGGGGTGCAACACCCCCCCCCCCAGAATCAGTCCATCTGTGGAGGTCTTCGTCTCTCCCTGTGGCATAGTCAGGGATGCCACAGACAATGAAACCCATTCATTCGACGATCTTTATTAAGCACCTACTATGTTCCATGCACATAGCAGGAAACAAAACAGAAATTCTGCTTACTTTCTGGTGGGGGAGGCAGGTAATGAGCACGTTAAGTGAGTCAAAACCTTCGGGGGTGTTGGATGAGTGGTATGGAGAGAAAGCAGGGAAAGGGGTGTCTGGGACCCTTTGGCAAGGGATGGCAAGGGACACATTTAAAGGTCATCAGGGGAGGTTCTCTGAGAAGGCATCTGGGCAACGATCTGAAGGAGAGAATGGAGCAAACTTGGAGCAGAGCTCCAGAGAGGGGTAAGGGTCCAGGCTGGGGAGATCACTGGAAGATCACGTGCAGCCTGTGAGCACGTGGGACTCTGCTGGTATTCTGATAGCCCATTCTGATAGCCCAGGACGGACGTAGTCAGGGAAAGCTTCCAGGAGGAGGCAGAGATATTTGTTTGGGACCTGGAGGCAAGTAGGACTGACAGATGAAGATGGCAAGAAAGGCAGTACCACCCCATGATCAGAAACTCCCCCCTTTGGAACCAGACCCAGGCTATTGACCATGTGTTCCCTATGAGACCTTGGGCTAATTTGTTACCTCTCTGAATGGGTTTCCTCCTCAGTAAAAGGCCAATCATCTTAGTCTCCACCTCCCACAATGGTTGACAAGATAAAATGGGTGGCACAGACCCTGGCCCACAGCGCATGCTCCCTAAGTGCTTGCTGATGTCTTTCCGGGAAGGAGTGCCCTTAACAGAGTCACCAGGTCGGCTTCCGCTTCCTCTTCCCTTCCCAGTGGTCCCCAGCCCTCAAGTCCATGGTTGGTTCAGATACCGGATGAGTGCCTGCCGGGGGCTGGGGTCTTCTTTAGAAGGGATCGAGAGTCTCACTATAGACAACCTTCTCCTCTTCTCCTCCGAGATGTTTGCTGATGCTGTTCCCCGGGGCACACTTTCCCTCCCATCCGCATCACGTGATTCCTTCCTAGTTGGATCTCAGTCTAAAGGTCACTCCAGGGAAAATATCCCTGCACCCGCCTGGCTCCTGAACCTTTATCTCTTCGCTCTTATCGGAGTCCTGAGTACTGTCTGTCACTGCTGCTAGACTGAGAGATCGTGTAGGTCTTGCTCACTTCTATTCTTGGCACAAAGAAGGTGCTCAATTCATAGTCGTCAGCAAAACCCAGAAGCCTTAGCTCCAGATGGCTTAGTCCGAGCCCATGTCCTTTATGCATAAGGGACTCCGAGGCCCAGAGAAGGAAGGCAACCTGCCCACGGTGCACAGCACCACATCCCACCCAGTCCAGTCTCTTCCCAAGGCTCCCACTGAACAGCCCACCTCCTCGGCCCTGGGCCCCCCGCCCCGAGCTTCACCGACACCTTTCTGGGCTCCTAGCGAGTTAGCTCAGGGAAGGAGCCCCAGGCCGAAGCACGTTTAATTTTCATCTAGGAACCGGTTAAGGCTGTGGGCCTGCTCAGCTCTGGGCTGTCAATCAGCCTTCCTCAAGGCTGCATCAATTAGTTTAAAAATATTGAATGCAATTTTGCCTGACACAACATATTGCAGCTACTGCAAAATATAATTTATTTTAGAAGAAGAAATAATTAAACTAATTTGCATGTCAGTCAGCTGAACTGAGATGCCAAGAAGGGGGTTGGGACCCATGAAGGACCCAGCCCCGGGAGAGGGCACCTGCTGCCGGGCAGCGGGAAAGGGTTGCTTGGACCTGAGTCCGAGAGTAGTTGGTGCTAATCCCCAGGCAGCAGGAGGGCCTGCTGGCCTTGGATCTAGACGAAGCACTGGCCAGACCAGAGGCAGGAGACCCAGGACCTAACCCAGTTCTGTGCTGACTCCCTTGTAGGTCTGGGCAAGGTCCCGGCCTCTCTGGGCCTCAGTTTTCTCATCTACAAAATGGATTTAACAAGACCTCCTTTACGGATTGTTTTGAGGGTCAAAAGAAAGATTATAGATAAGAAAGTTTGTTATCGATTGGAAAGTCCTGTGCAGGGGTGAAGATTATTTAATTGGTGGAGTCTTTGTCTTATCCCAGAAACACTGAAGATGGTAAACTTATGAATTAATTATTAGCAATGATCACAAATGCTGTTAACTGTGATCAGGAGAGGTGTAGAGGAAGTCCACCAGAAGTAAGACAACAGGTTGGACTGGCCCACCTGCCTGTGGTTGGCAACCCTTGCCACATAGTAAATTCCTACAGCCATTAAAAAACCTCAGTGACAGAGCCTTGGGCATCCGTGTGTCTTAAAGGCTTCCCAGGTGCTTCTAATGTGCAGCCAGGCTGGAGGTGGCTGTGATGTCATGGGCACACAGGCTCTGGGGGGTCCAGGCCAGCCCCAAATTCAAGGGTCCCCAGGATCATTTCTGCCGGTAACAACTTGGCAGCAGAGAGGCATATCCCTTCCCTGCTCACTCAGCCGCTCCGCCTCCAGGACCCAGATCCACAGCCACACCAAAGGGTTCAGGGCTTTCCCAGGGAGTGACCTGTAACATTTTTAAGAAGGAGGTAGGGAGGCGCCTGGGTGGCTCAGTTGGTTTGGCGTCTGACTGTTGGTTTCAGCTCAGGTCATGATCTCAGGGTCATGAGATCGAGCCCCACGTCAGACAGACTCTGCTGGGCAAGGAGCCTGCTTGAGATTCTCTCTCTCCCTCTCCCTTGGCCCCACCCTCCCAAAAAATAAAATAAAATAGTAAAAGAGGAGACGGGACAATGACAATATGTGGGGTGAAGGATGTGTTAACTAACCCGATTATGGGAAACATCTCACAATATATATGTATATAATAAAATCACCATGTTGCACACCTTAAACTTATACCATGTTATTTGTGAGTTCTATCTCAATAAAGCTAGAGATTTAAAAAAAAAAAAAAAAGAACATCAAGAACAGGTCCAACAGATCTTAAAGGAATGGCTCAATAGTGGGGGTCTTGCCAGCAGCAGACCCAGCCCCCTGCCCCCACCGCAGCATGTCCCCCTCGGAGGGGCTTGCCCTGCTGTAGGGTTGCCCTTCTGCCTGGCACATGGGCCCCTGTGCCCGCCCCCCACCTCAGCCGGGAGAGAGGTGCCTGGTCCTGGCAGTGGGCCTCACCCTCCCCACTTGCCTTCTTCCCAAATGCACCCACCTTCTGTCTGTTTAAGTTCTCCAGCAACACGCTCTTAAAAATAACGGCTGGCCCGGCATTCCCAGTCACGACTCCGATCTCCCGCCCCCAGAAAAGCCCCCTCTAATCACTGAAGCGGCAGATCTGGGTGAGCTGAAAAGATAAGGTGCCCCTGGCTAAGGGGAGCTCCAGAGAGAGGTCGGGGTCTGCGTTAATTAAGGACTTGCCCCCTTCCTTTCCCTGACCCCAGGAGAGGGCTGCACCTACCTCCCGATCTCATTTCTCTTTATCAACACACGAGCAGCTGCCTCGGCCCGCAGTGGCCCCTGAGTTCAGAGAAAGCAGCAGCCGACAGCCCCATTCCCCCCGCCCAGAACTCATGGGGTTCCTGGCTACTAGAAAGCTTCCAGGCTGCTACCAAAAGAGCTCCCTGCCAGCCAGGCTAGTTCCCCCAGTCACTGAGCTTGGAAGGAGATGGCTTCCTCTCCTAGTCTTTGAGGTCCCTGGTGGATAGAGCTTGTCAGCCACAAACTCATGACTAAGATAGCTGAGAGCAGAGCACCAATGAAGACCCAAGAGGTCCGGGAGACAAGGGAAAAGGCCAACATTCAGGGTGCTGCTCAGAGAGGTCCGGCTGGGATGAGGTACCCTTCAATCACTTGAAGTCATTGCTGAAAGGACCCTTCGAGGATGTCTGTTTTGGGTTTGGTTTTTTTTTTTTTTTTAAAGATTTTATTTATTTATTTGACAGAGAGAGGCACAGCGAGAGAGGGAACACAAGCAGAGAGAGAGAGGGGGCGGGTGGGGAGTGGGGAGAAGTAGGCTTCCTACTGAGCAGGGAGCCTGATGCAGGACTCCATCCCAGGACCCTGAGATCATGACCTGAGCCAAAGGCAGTTGCTTAACGACTGAGCCACCCAGGCCCCAAGGATGTCTATTTATTTAACAAATCCTTACAGAACACTTGCTATGTGTTATAGACACAGTTTTTTTTAGAGAATTTTTAAAACTTTAATAGACATACACACAGTTTAAAAATGCTTTACAGATAGTAACTCAATCTGTCCTCTTAAGCAACCCATCACTAGTAGCTCCATGTTGCTGGAGAGAAAGCAGAGGCACAGAGAGGCCAAGAGACCTGGCATAGACCCCACAGCTCCTAAGTGGCAGAGTTGAGATTGGAACAACTTGGCTCGGAGACTTTACTCTTAATCACCATGCTCTGTTCATTTTCCAGATCTGGAAGGGGATATCAGGGAGGGAGGACCAAACATTGGGTCAAGGACAGAGCCATCCTTGGAACGCAGGCCTCTTTCCGTCTATGTTCTTCTAGTCTTCATTCACACATTTAACGAATGTATTAGAACCTCCTCTGTGCTGTATCCCACGGTGCTGGGAACCTGGAGATTAATACATCAGGGACCTTGACCTCAAAGATATCACAGGCAGAGGTGTCATGGTTTTGCTGAAGACGCTGGCCAAGACCTATATCCAGTGGACTGGTCTTGCCCTCTCAGGATCAAGTCCTAAAAGAGCAGAGGTCTGAGAGTTCAGTTGCCTGCTGACCGTTCTTTAAAGTTTCTCATGCTCTGTTTCTCTTCTGCAGTGTGGGGGTAGAAATTGAACCCAAGTGCAGGATTTCCACGGGATTCCTGAAATAATGGATGTATGTGCTCTGGGTGTGTTCTGTGCCCTTGACGGTGATGGGATGTTGAGGTTGGGATGTTGATTGACAGCAGGGGTGATGATCATGTTGCTGGAGGTGGGAGCGAGGGGTCACGATGTGATGGTGACGTGGGTGTTTATGGCGGGGCTAATGGTCATAAGGAGGGGCTGGAAATGATCGTTGTGGTGGAGACAGTGACCACCACCGTGGGTGATGATGGTGGTGATATTGATGGTGGTGGTGGTGTAAGGCACTGATAGTGATGGCCTTGGTGTTTGTGGTAATAGAGATGAGGAGGGTGGTGCCTTGGCTAGGGCACTGGGGACACCATTATTCTGATGGCAATGGTCACGACGGTGATGGTCTAATGGTGAAGATAGCAGGCTGGTGATGGCGGGAGTGGTGAGGTTGATGGCGGTACTGGTGGTTGTGTTGGTACCAAGATAAGGCTAATGAGGGTAGCGGTGACAGGACTGGTGGTGGTGATGGAGATGGTGTCAGCAATGGTGCTCGGTGGCACTGGGATGGTGGTGGTGGTGACGGTGATGCCAGCGATGGTGTCAGTGATGGTGACACTAGCACTGAGGATGACGGTGATGACCTAATAGTGGCGATGGTGACCCATTCATGCCAGATGTCCTCAGTCCTGATCCTATTACCTGCTGGGTCAACCCACAGATCTCTCAGTGTGACCCCACTGCCTCGCCTTGCCCTCATGGCCGATGGGGGGTTGTCTAGATCTCACGCTCGATGCCTCTCATCCCGTTCCTGTGCTCTCACTGCAGACAATCATGCCCAGCTCTCCCGGGCATCCCTAAGGATCCGAATCCTGGATGTGAACGACAATCCCCCAGAACTGGCCACTCCCTATGAGGCAGCTGTGTGTGAGGACGCCAAGCCAGGACAGGTACCTGGAGGGGCTGGGCAGTGGAGGTTCTTAGAACTGGCCGGGACACCCTCTCCCCAGGTCCAGACTGGGCTTGGCCTCCCATCAGCTCCTTGCCCCATCCTCACCCTTCAGCTTATCCAGACCATCAGCGTGGTGGACAGAGACGAGCCTCAGGGTGGGCACCGCTTCTACTTCCGCCTGGTGCCCGAAGCTCCCAGCAACCCTCACTTCTCCCTGCTTGACATCCAAGGTGAGTTACCTCTGAGCTGCCAAATCCTTGGATGAGGAGGGAGCCTCCTCTCCCCTTCCCGTAGTACCGGTGGAGAGACTGAGGCACCCAGAGGGCCAGTGTTGCGTCCAAGATCACAAAGAAAATCTGGGTCAAGCTAGAGCTGTTCCCCAGCCCACTGGCCAAACCCCGGAGAATGAGCTGGGGGCGGCTGGTGGAGTGGAGAGGGGGCACCCCAAGAGAAGAGAATGGAAAGATACAGAGAGGGAACAGATGAGGAGTGGGTGGGCCAGAGTCCTGGGTGGAAAGAGCCCCCGGTCTAACTGAAGATCGAAATAAGTCACATGCACGCACTCCCACCCTGCAGTTTAAAAAGTGCTGTATCCCACTCATGTTTCTCTTTGCGTCCTCACGGCCGCACTCGGAGGTGGTTTTCTTACCCTCCCTATTTTCAATGAGAAGGAGCCTCTAGGGGGAAAGGGACCCACCCGGGCCATACAAGGAGTCCGTAGCAGGGGTTCCAGTCCACCTGTGTCTCTGATCCAGCATGCCTCCTGCTTTCTCACCACCTTGAAGGTGACTGCCCTGCCCAGCCTGAGCTGATGCCACAGGGAGATGTGCCCTAGCAAGTTCCTCCAGAAGCCAAAGTCTGGACCTTTGAGGCCTGAACTGGGGGGGTGTGCGTGTGAGGGTAGGTGGTCAGTGGACTGGGAGTCAGGGCCCTGGGTCCCAGGCCAGGCTCAGCTGGGGGGCTCTCTGTGCAACCCCAGCAAGGTCGGTGCCTCCTAAGCCTCCGTTTTGTCATCTGTAAAATGGGTTAAAAGGGCCCTGCCCCCTGAGCTGGCGAGGTGGCCCCAGCAAGAGAAGGGCTACCTAGGTATATTGTTTGTACATGGAACATGTCATTTCCTGCATTCAGCAATTATTTACTGAAACACAGTGCCCGAGGCATTGTTCTAGATCCTGAAATGCAGTGGCAAACAAGACAAAATCCCTGCCCTCGTGGAAGCGACGTTCTGGTGAGGGGAGGTAGAAATTAAGTAAATGAATCATATGTTGAAGTTGCTAAGTGGCTGGAGGGTAGGTAGATAAGGCAGTCTCAACAAGAGTCTAGACCTGGTTTTGTTCAGCGCTGGGCCCTGAGTGCCTAGAGCAGTGCCTGATACATCGTAGGCGTACCATGAACTTTGTCAAACAAAACAGAGGAAAACAAAGCAGAGTAAGAGTAGGAGCTATTTTAAATAAGGGAGCCTTGGAAGCCCTCTCTGAAGGGATAGTGAATATAAATCTAAAGGAAATTAGAGAGTGAGTCATACTGATAACTGGACCGAGAATGATCCAGGTGGTGGGAACAGCATGTGCAAAGGCCCTGCAGTGGGCACAGGCCCAGGATGTTCAAGGAACAGCAGGTGTGCATGGTTGGAATGAGTGGATGCCAGGACTAGGAGATCAGGTTATGTTGGTTCTTTCTGACCCTGGAACAGGTCTGGGATCACCCCCAAGACCCTTACAACCCTTCCCTCCAAAAGGAGGGACCTCAGGGGCCTCTGAAGCCAGACCCTCTGTATTTCCAAGAGTCCTATTAAAAATATTTCACAACCAGTGCAGTTCAGCAACCGAAAGGGACACTGACCATAAATAACCTGAAGCAGGACCCTGGAGCTCCTGCTGTGCCAGGCTTTACCCCCTTAGTGGCTTGATTGTGTCAGAGTTGGGGGTGGGCATGGGGAGAAGGCTGAGGCAGCAGAGAGGGACTTGGGGCACACAGAGACAGAGCTATTTAAACCTTTTTGGAAGCATTTCAATATTTTAACAACTGGTAGTGCTTTGCCCACGCGTTTTTCCAGCAGTATCCTGACTTGGCCCCAGGAGATACAAATAGCCTTAGCTTGACCTCGCCAAGTTCACAAGTCTTTCCAACCTGAGGGGCCTGGAGTTCTGTCCCAACTGCCTCTCTTTGATGGGGAGCTGCCAGGTGCTCCCATCGCTCGTGACTGCCTAGAAGGAGCTCCAGGAGCGAGAGCGGCAGCCGTGTGCTGAGCTCAGCACGGCCGTGGTAAGGCTCCTCCACCAGCCCCCTAGCCCCTTCCCACGGCCTGCCAAGCCCCCTCCTCCTCACCGTATAAATATCCTGGGTGACAAACAGCCACCCCAACCCATCTGTTTCTTTGTACACATTTGTAGCCAGTTTGGAAACGTGATTTATAAATATTGCTTTTGCAGCCAGGGATTGACACTGATGTATGTCAGTCCAGATGGATGGATCCAGTGCTGGGCGCAGATGCTGGGCACAGATCCTGCCTGGGAGGGTGGGGTTAGGGCCCGGGGTGATCAGCGGCTTCCCCAGGTGAAGGCAGCTGCCGCCCGGGAGGGTAGCTCAGGAGGTTCGGAGATGATGCCCAGGGATTCCCTTTCGTCGGGTGGAAGAGAGGCAGGGACCCGAGCTCTCAGAACATATGGCTCCATGACCAAAGACAGCAACCCTGAGAAGCAAACATCTCCTCTCCACCCCTCTGTTCTTGCTTGGGAATTTGAGGCTGAGCCAGAGCCAGCCACTCATTTTTCAAATCTGTCTACTTCTCTGTGCCTCTACTACCACTATCCTCTCCCATCTAAAACACACAGTATCTTCCCAACTCATCTTCCGCATCCACTCTTGTGTTTTAGATCAGAAGCGCCCTTGCCTAGAATGGAGACTCAGCAAGGGCAGGGACCGTGTCTGTCTTGTTCATTGCTCGAGCCTCAGGGGCTGGGATCATGCTGACATCCAGAGGGTGTGAATGGATGATATGTCGTTTGGTCTCTTCTTTGCTGAAAATCCACCAATCAAAGGCCTCCCACTGCTTTTAAGAAAATAACCCCAGTTCCTTACTCTGGCCTCTAAGACTTTCCATGATGCCTCCTGCCTCACCCTGCCCCCAGTTTGACCTTGACTCCCTCTAGCCATTACCTTCCTCTGTCCAGTCACAAAGCACTGCTTTAGTTGCTTGAGTAGATGATGCTTCTTCCAACCTCAAGGCCTTTGCATCAGCTGTCCCCTCTCCTTGAACTCATCATTCAGGACTCAGCAATAATACCACTTCTTCCAGGAAGATCTCCCTGACCTCTCAGACTGAGCCAGGTCCTCTGTTAGGTGCTCTTCCTGTACTTTTCCTTCTTAGCACTCACCGTGGTTTGTAACTGTAGACTAAATTGTGGATTTATTCAATTAACATTTGTCTCTCACATTAGAATATAAGCTCGGATCCCAGGGCTGTGGTTGGCTTAGCTCTCCACTGTTCTCTCCCTGTGACTAGCATGGTGCCTAGAACATAGTAGTTACTCAATAAAGATTTATTAGATGGGCTGGGTGGAGGATGGATGGGTGGATGGATGGATGATGGGTGGATGGATGGATGGAGGATGAATGGGTGAATGGGTGGATGGGTGGAGGAGGGATGGATGGGTGGATGGATGGATGGATGATGGGTGGACAGATACAT